>NW_026735675.1:0-108000 GCF_949786415.1 Peromyscus eremicus
GTGTTTCTTATGGGGTCCAAACAGTGAGCTTGCCAGCTGTACATGTGCTTCCTACACACACGGCCATATCTAGTTCAAGTCTGCTTAGGAACCTGACAAGAACAGTAGCTCCTCTTCAGTCCAATACACTGTACTTGCTGGCAAGAGATGCCAGTGCTATTTGTCCTGTGTATGGCAATGGCAGCGCAATAGTGACTTTCCTTACCAGAAACCAACTCTTGCTCATAGTACCAGAAACTGCATGTGTTTCAACTCCATTTAGGACTGGGAAACAAACGCTAGCTCGCCTTACAAGAAACACACTCTGCTTTAGAAAAAAGAGCACTCTTCTACAATACTGTGTTTCCTATGGGGTCCAAACAGTGAGCTTGCTCAGAAAAAAAGAACTGTGCTACCTACACATACGGACCATATGTAGTTCAACTCTGCTTAGGAACCTTACAAGAACAGTAGCTCCTCTTCAATCCAACACTGTACTTGCTGGGATCAGACGCGAGTGCTATTTGCACTGTGTATGGCAATAGGAGCACAATCGTGACTTTCCTTACCAGAAAACAACTCTTGTTCGTAGGACCGGAAACTGCATGTGATTCAACTCCATTTAGGAATAGGAAACAAACACTAGGTTGCCTTACAAGAAACACACTCTGCTTTAGAGAAAAGAGCACTCTTCTACTCTACTGTGTTTCCTATAGGGCCAGAACAGTGAGCTTGTCAGAACATAATAACTGTGCTTCCTACACACGGGTCATATCTAGTTCAACTCTGCTTAGGAACCTGACAAGAACAGTAGATCCCCTTTAGTCCAATACACTGTACTTGCTTGGAACAGTCGCCAGTGCTATTTGTCCTGTGTATGGCAATGGCAGCGCAATAGTGACTATTCTTACCATAAAAGAACTCTTGCTCATAGGACCAGAAACTGCATGTGTTTCACCTCCATTTAGGACTGGGAAACAAACGCTACCTTGCCTTACAAGATACACACTCTGCTTTAGAGAAAAGAGCATTCTTCTACTCTACTGTGTTTCCTATAGGGCCAGAACAGTGAGCTTGCTCAGAACAAAAGAACTGTGCTTCCTACACACGGGCCATATCTAGTTCACCTCTGCTTAGGAAACTGACAAGAACAGTAGCTCCTCTTCAGTCCGATACACTGTACTTGCTGGGAACAGACGCGAGTGCTATTTGCACTGTATATGGCAATAGGAGTGCAATAGTGACTTTCCTTACCAGAAAACAACTCTTGCTCGTAGGACCAGAAAGTGCATGTGATTCAACTCCATTTAGGACTGGGAAACAAACTCTAGCTCGCCTTAAAAGAAACACACTCTGCTTTTGAGAAAAGAACACTCTTCTACTCTACTGTGTTTCCCATAGGGCCAGAACAGTGAGCTTGCTCAGAACAAAAGAACTGTGCTTCCTACACACACGGGGCATATCTAGTTCAACTCTGCTTAGGACACTGAGGAGAACAGTAGCTCCTCTTCAGTCCAATACACTGTACTTGCTAGGAACAGACAGGAGTGCTATTTGCACTGTGTATGGCAATGGGAGCACAATAGTGACACTCCTTACCAGAAAACAACTCTTGCTCCTAGGACCAGAATGTGCGTGTGATTCAACTCCATTTAGGACTGGGAAACTAACGCTAGCTCGCCTTACAAGAAACACAGTCTGCTTTTGAGGAAAGAGCACTCTTCTACTCTACTGTGTTTCCTATGGGGTCCAAACAGTGAGCTTGCTCAGAACAAAAAAAATTGTGCTTCCTACACACACGGCTATATCTAGTTCAAGTCTGCTGAGGAACCTGACAAGAACAGTAGATCCTCTTCAGTCCAATACACTGTACTTGCTGGCAACAGACGCCAGTGCTATTTGTCCTGTGTATGGCAATGGCAGCGCAATAGTGACTTTCCTTACCAGAAAACAACTCTTGCTCCTAGTACATAAAACTGCATGGGATTCAACTCCATTTAGGATTGGGAAACAAATGCTCGCTCGCCTTACAAGAAACACACTCTGCTTTAGAGAAAGGAGCACTCTTCTAGTCTACTCTGTTTCCTATGGGGTCCAAACAGTGAGCTTGCTCAGAACAAAAGAACTGTGCTTCCTATACACACGGACCATATGTAGTTCAACTCTGCTTAGGAAACTGACAAGAACAGTAGCTCCTCTTCAGTCCAACACTGTACTTGCTGGGAACAGACGCGAGTGCTATTTGCACTGTGTATGGCAATGGGAGAACAATAGTGACTCGTCTTACCAGAAAACAACTCTTGCTCATAGGACAAAAAACTGCATGTGACTCAACTCCATTTAGGACTGGGAAACAAACTCTACCTCGCCTTACAAGAAACGCACTCTGCTTTTGAGAAAAGAGCACTCTTCTACTCTACTGTGTTTTCCATAGGGCCAGAACGGTGAGCTTGCTCAGAACAAAAGAACTGTGCTTCCTACACACACGGGCCTTATCTAGTTCAACTCTGCTTAGGAAACTGACAAGAACAGGAGCTCCTCTTCAGTCCGATACACTGTACTTGCTAGGAACAGACGCGAGTGCTATTTGCACTGTGTATGGCAATGGGAGCACAATCGTGACTTTCCTTACCAGAAAACAACTCTTGTTCGTAGGACCGGAAACTGCATGAGATTCAACTCCATTTAGGACTAGGAAACAAACACTAGGTTGCCTTACAAGAAACACACTCTGCTTTAGAGAAAAGAGCACTCTTCTACTCTACTGTGTTTCCTATAGGGCCAGAACAGTGAGCTTGTCAGAACATAATAACTGTGCTTCCTACACACACGGGTCATATCTAGTTCAACTCTGCTTAGGAACCTGACAAGAACAGTAGATCCCCTTTAGTCCAATACACTGTACTTGCTTGGAACAGTCGCCAGTGCTATTTGTCCTGTGTATGGCAATGGCAGCGCAATAGTGACTATTCTTACCATAAAAGAACTCTTGCTCATAGGACCAGAAACTGCATGTGTTTCACCTCCATTTAGGACTGGGAAACAAACGCTACCTTGCCTTACAAGATACACACTCTGCTTTAGAGAAAAGAGCATTCTTCTACTCTACTGAGTTTCCTATAGGGCCAGAACAGTGAGCTTGCTCAGAACAAAAGAACTGTGCTTCCTACACACGGGCCATATCTAGTTCACCTCTGCTTAGGAAACTGACAAGAACAGTAGCTCCTCTTCAGTCCGATACACTGTACTTGCTGGGAACAGACGCGAGTGCTATTTGCACTGTATATGGCAATAGGAGTGCAATAGTGACTTTCCTTACCAGAAAACAACTCTTGCTCGTAGGACCAGAAAGTGCATGTGATTCAACTCCATTTAGGACTGGGAATCAAACTCTAGCTCGCCTTAAAAGAAACACACTCTGCTTTTGAGAAAAGAACACTCTTCTACTCTACTGTGTTTCCCATAGGGCCAGAACAGTGAGCTTGCTCAGAACAAAAGAACTGTGCTTCCTACACACACGGGGCATATCTAGTTCAACTCTGCTTAGGACACTGAGGAGAACAGTAGCTCCTCTTCAGTCCAATACACTGTACTTGCTAGGAACAGACAGGAGTGCTATTTGCACTGTGTATGGCAATGGGAGCACAATAGTGACACTCCTTACCAGAAAACAACTCTTGCTCCTAGGACCAGAATGTGCGTGTGATTCAACTCCATTTAGGACTGGGAAACTAACGCTAGCTCGCCTTACAAGAAACACAGTCTGCTTTTGAGGAAAGAGCACTCTTCTACTCTACTGTGTTTCCTATGGGGTCCAAACAGTGAGCTTGCTCAGAACAAAAAAAAATTGTGCTTCCTACACACACGGCTATATCTAGTTCAAGTCTGCTGAGGAACCTGACAAGAACAGTAGATCCTCTTCAGTCCAATACACTGTACTTGCTGGCAACAGACGCCAGTGCTATTTGTCCTGTGTATGGCAATGGCAGCGCAATAGTGACTTTCCTTACCAGAAAACAACTCTTGCTCCTAGTACATAAAACTGCATGGGATTCAACTCCATTTAGGATTGGGAAACAAATGCTCGCTCGCCTTACAAGAAACACACTCTGCTTTAGAGAAAGGAGCACTCTTCTAGTCTACTCTGTTTCCTATGGGGTCCAAACAGTGAGCTTGCTCAGAACAAAAGAACTGTGCTTCCTATACACACGGACCATATGTAGTTCAACTCTGCTTAGGAAACTGACAAGAACAGTAGCTCCTCTTCAGTCCAACACTGTACTTGCTGGGAACAGACGCCAGTGCTATTTGTCCTGTGTATGGCAATGGCAGCGTAATAGTGACTTTCCTTACCAGAAAACAACTCTTGCTCATAGTACCAGAAACTGCATGGGATTCAACTCCATTTGGGGCTGGGAAACAAACGCTAGCTCGCCTTACAAGAAACACACTCTGCTTTAGAGAAAGGAGCACTCTTCTAGCCTACTGTGTTTCCTATGGGGTCCAAACAGTGAGCTTTCTGAGAACAAAAGAACTGTGCTTTTTACACACATGGACCATATGTAGTTCAACTCTGCTTAGGAACCTGACAAGAACAGTAGCTCCTCTTCAGTCCAACACTGTACATGCTGGGAACAGACGCGAGTGCTATTTGCACTGTGTATGGCAATGGGAGCGCAATAGTGACTTTCCTTAACAGAAAACAACTCTTGTTCGTAGGACCAGAAACTGCATGTGATTCAACTCAATTTAGGACTAGGAAACAAACGCTAGCTTGCCCTAAAAGAAACACACTCTGCTTTAGAGAAAAGAGCACTCTTCTACTCTACTGTGTTTCCTATAGGGCCAGAACAGTGAGCTTGCTCAGAACATAAGAACTGAGCTTCGTCCACACACGGGCCATATCTAGTTCAACTCTGCTTAGGAAATTGTCGAGAACAGTAGCTCCTCTTCAGTCCGATACACTGTACTTGCTGGGAACAGACGCCAGTGCTATTTGCACTGTGTATGGCAATGGGAGCGCAATAGTGACTTTCCTTACTAGAAAACAACTCTTGCTCATAGGACCAGAAACTGCATGTGATTCAACTCCATTTAGGACTGGGAAACAAACGCTACCTCGCCTTACAAGAAACATACTCTGCTTTTGAGAAAAGAGCAGACTTCTACTCTACTGTGTTTCCCATAGGGCCAGAACGGTGAGATTGCTCAGAACAAAAGAACTGTGCTTGCTACACACACGGGCCATATCTAGTTCAACTCTGCTTAGGAAACTGACAAGAACAGTAGCTCCTCTTCAGTCCGATACACTGTACTTGCTGGGATTAGACACGAGTGCTATTTGCACTGTGTATGGCAATGGGAGCACAATAGTGACTTTCCTTACCAGAATACAACTCTTGCTCGTAGGACCAGAAACTGCATGTGATTCAACTCCATTTAGGACTGGGAAAAAAACTCTAGCTCGCCTTACAAGAAACACACTCTGCTTTAGAGAAAAGAGCACTCTTCTACTCTACTGTGTTTCCTATAGGGCAAGAACAGTGAGCTTGCTCAGAACAAAAGAACTGTGCTTCCTACACACGGGCCATATCTAGTTCAACTCTGCTTAGGAAACTGACAAGAACAGTAGCTCCTCTTCAGTCCGATACACTGTACTTGCTGGGAAGAGACGCCAGTGCTATTTGCACTGTATATGGCAATGGGAGCGCAATAGGGACTTTCCTTACCAGAAAACAACTCTTGCTCGTAGGACCAGAAAGTGCATGTGATTCAACTCCATTTAGGACTGGCAAACAAATGCTAGCTTGCCTTACATGAAACACACTCTGCTTTTGAGAAAAGAGTATTCTTCTACTCTACTGTGTTTCCTATACGGCCAGAACAGTGAGCTTGCTCAGAACATAATAACTGTGCTTCCTACAAACATGGGCCATATCTAGGTCAACTCTGCTTAGGAAACTGAAAAGAACAGTAGATCCTCTTCAGTCCAATACACTGTACTTGCTGAGAACAGACGCGAGTGCTATTTGCACTGTGTATGGCAATGAGAGCACAATAGTGACTCGTCTTACCAGAAAACAAATCTTGCTCGTAGGATAAAAAAACTGCATGTGATTCAACTCCATTTAGGACTGGGAAACAAACTCTAGCTCGACTTCCAAGAAACACACTCTGCTTTTGATAAAAGAGCTCTATTCTTCTCTACTTTGTTTCCTATAGGGCCAGAACGGTGAACTTGCTCAGAACAAAAGAACTGTGCTTCCTACACACACGGGGCATATCTAGTTCAACTCTGCTTAGGAAACTGAGAAGAACAGTAGCTCCTCTTCAGTCCAATACACTATACTTGCTAGGAAGAGACGGGAGTGCTATTTGCACTGTGTATGGCAATGGGAGCGCAATAGTGACTTTCCTTACCAGAAAACAACTCTTGCTCGTAGGACCAGAAACTGCATGTGATTCAACTCCATTTAGGACTGGGAAACAAACGCTAGCTCGCCTTACAAGAAACACACTCTGCTTTTGAGAAAAGAGTACTCTTCTACTCTACTGTGTTTCCTATGGGGTACAAACAGTGAGCTTGCTCAGAACAAAAAAAATTGTGCTTCCTACACACACGGCCATATCTAGTTCAAGTCTGCTTAGGAACCTGACAAGAACAGTAGCTCCTCTTCATTCCAATACACTGTACTTGGTGGCAACAGATGCCAGTGCTATTTGTCCTGTGTATGGCAATGGCAGCGCAATAGTGACTTTCCTTACCAGAAAACAACTCTTGCTCATAGGACCAGAAACTGCATGTGTTTCAACTCCATTTAGGACTGGGAAACAAACGCTAGCTCGCCTTACAAGAAACACACTCTGCTTTAGAAAAAAGAGCACTCTTCTACAATACTGTGTTTCCTATGGGGTCCAAAGAGTGAGCTTGCTCAGAACAAAAGAACTGTGCTTCCTACACACGGACCATATGTAGTTCAACTCTGCTTAGGAACCTGACAAGAACAGTAGCTCCTCTTCAGTCCAACACTGTACTTGCTGGGAACAGACACGAGTGCTATTTTCACTGTGTATGGCAATGGGAGCACAATCGTGACTTTCCTTACCAGAAAACAACTCTTGTTCGTAGGACCAGAAACTGCATGTGATTCAACTCCATTTAGGACTAGGAAACAAACGCTAGCTTGCCTTACAAGAAACACACTCTGCTTTAGAGAAAAGAGCACTCTTCTACTCTACTGTTTCCTATAGGGCCAGAACAGTGAGCTTGCTCAGAACATAATAACTGTGCTTCCTACACACACGGGCCATATCTAGTTCAACTCTGCTTAGGAACCTGACAAGAACAGTAGATCCCCTTTAGTCCCATACAATGTAATTGCTGGGAACAGACGCCAGTGCTATTTGTCCTGTGTATGGCAATGGCAGCGCAATAGTGACTATTCTTACCATAAAACAATTCTTGCTCATAGGAACAGAAACTGCATGTGTTTCACCTCCATTTAGGACTGGGAAACAAACGCTAACTCGCCTTACAAGATACACACTCTGCTTTAGAGAAAAGAGCATTCTTCTACTCTACTGTGTTTCCTATAGGGCCAGAACAGTGAGCTTACTCAGAACAAAAGAACTGTGCTTCCTACACACGGGCCATATCTAGTTCACCTCTGCTTAGGAAACTGACAAGAACAGTAGCTCCTCTTCAGTCCGATACACTGCACTTGCTGGGAACAGACGCGAGTGCTATTTGCACTGTATATGGCAATGGGAGTGCAATAGTGACTTTCCTTACCAGAAAACAACTCTTGCTCGTAGGACCAGAAACTGCATGTGATTCAACTCCATTTAGGACTGGGAAACAAACCCTAGCTCGCCTTACAAGAAACACAGTCGGCTTTTGAGAAAAGAGCACTCTTCTACTCTACTGTGTTTCCTTTGGGGTCCAAACAGTGAGCTTGCTCAGAACAAAATAAATTGGGCTTCCTACACACGGCCATATCTAGTTCAAGTCTGATTAGACCTGACAAGAACAGTAGATGCTCTTCAGTCCAATACACTGTACATGCTGGCAACAGACGCCAGTGCTATTTGTCCTGTGTATGGCAATGGCATCGCAATAGTGACTTTCCTTACCAGAAAACAACTCTTGCTCATAGGACCAGAAACTGCATGATATTCTACTCCATTTAGGACTGGGAAACAAACGCTAGCTTGCCTTACAAGAAACACACTCTGCTTTAGAGAAAAGAGCACTCTTCTAGTCTACCGTGTTTCCTATGGGGTCCAAACAGTGAGCTTGCTCAGAACAAAAAAAATTGTGCTTCCTACACACGGCCATATCTAGTTCAAGTCTGATTAGACCTGACAAGAACAGTAGATCCTCTTCAGTCCAATACACTGTACATGCTGGCAACAGACGCCAGTGCTATTTGTCCTGTGTATGGCAATGGCATCACAATAGTGACTTTCCTTACCAGAAAACAACTCTTGCTCATAGGACCAGAAACGGCATGATATTCTACTCCATTAAGGACTGGGAAACAAACGCTAGCTCGCCTTACAAGAAAAACACTCTGCTTTAGAGAAAGGAGCACTCTTCTACTCTACTGTGTTTCCTATGGGGTCCAAACAGTGAGCTTGCTCAGAACAAAAGAACTGTGCTTCCTACACACACGGACCATATGTAGTTCAACTCTGCTTAGGAACCTGACAAGAACAGTAGCTCCTCTTCAGTCCAACACTGTACTTGCAGGGAACAGACGCGAGTGCTATTTGCACTGTGTATGGCAATGGGCGCGCAATAGTGACTTTTTTTACCAGAAAGCAACTCTTGTGCGTAGGACCAGAAACTGCATGTGATTCAACTCCATTTAGGACTAGGAAACAAACGCTAGCTTGCCCTACAAGAAACACACTCTGCTTTAGAGAAAAGAACACTATTCTACTCTACTGTGTGTCCTATAGGGCCAGAACAGTGAGTTTGCTCAGAACATAAGAAATGAGCTTCCTACGCACACGGGCCATATCTAGTTCAACTCTGCTTAGGAAACTGACAAGAACAGTAGCTCCTTTTCAGTCCGATACACTGTACTTGCTGGGAACAGACGCCAGGGCTATTTGCACTGTGTATGGCAATGGGAGCGCAATAGTGACTTTCCTTACCAGAAAACAACTCTTGCTCATAGCACCAGTAACTGCATGTGATTCAACTCCATTTAAGACTGGGAAACAAATGCTACCTCGCCTTACATGAAACACACTCTGCTTTTGAGAAAAGAGCACTCTTCTACTCTACTGTGTTTCCTATGGGGTCCGAAAAGTGAGCTTGCTCAGAACAAAAGAACTGTTCTTCCTACACACATGGGCCATATCTAGTTCAACTCTGCTTAGGAAATTGAAAAGAACAGTAGATCCTATTCAGTCCAATACACTGTACTTGCTGGGAACAGATGCGAGTGCTATTTGCACTGTGTATGGCAATGGGAGCACAAAAGTGACTCGTCTTACCAGAAAACAACTCTTGCTCGTAGGACAAAAAACTGCATGTGACTCAACTCCATTTAGGACTGGGAAACAAACTCTAGCTCGCCTTACAAGAAACACACTCTACTTTTGAGAAAAGAGCACTCTTCTACTCTACTGTGTTTCTTATGGGGTCCAAACAGTGAGCTTGCCAGCTGTACATGTGCTTCCTACACACACGGCCATATCTAGTTCAAGTCTGCTTAGGAACCTGACAAGAACAGTAGCTCCTCTTCAGTCCAATACACTGTACTTGCTGGCAAGAGATGCCAGTGCTATTTGTCCTGTGTATGGCAATGGCAGCGCAATAGTGACTTTCCTTACCAGAAACCAACTCTTGCTCATAGTACCAGAAACTGCATGTGTTTCAACTCCATTTAGGACTGGGAAACAAACGCTAGCTCGCCTTACAAGAAACACACTCTGCTTTAGAAAAAAGAGCACTCTTCTACAATACTGTGTTTCCTATGGGGTCCAAACAGTGAGCTTGCTCAGAAAAAAAGAACTGTGCTACCTACACATACGGACCATATGTTGTTCAACTCTGCTTAGGAACCTTACAAGAACAGTAGCTCCTCTTCAATCCAACACTGTACTTGCTGGGATCAGACGCGAGTGCTATTTGCACTGTGTATGGCAATAGGAGCACAATCGTGACTTTCCTTACCAGAAAACAACTCTTGTTCGTAGGACCGGAAACTGCATGTGATTCAACTCCATTTAGGAATAGGAAACAAACACTAGGTTGCCTTACAAGAAACACACTCTGCTTTAGAGAAAAGAGCACTCTTCTACTCTACTGTGTTTCCTATAAGGCCAGAACAGTGAGCTTGTCAGAACATAATAACTGTGCTTCCTACACACGGGTCATATCTAGTTCAACTCTGCTTAGGAACCTGACAAGAACAGTAGATCCCCTTTAGTCCAATACACTGTACTTGCTTGGAACAGTCGCCAGTGCTATTTGTCCTGTGTATGGCAATGGCAGCGCAATAGTGACTATTCTTACCATAAAAGAACTCTTGCTCATAGGACCAGAAACTGCATGTGTTTCACCTCCATTTAGGACTGGGAAACAAACGCTACCTTGCCTTACAAGATACACACTCTGCTTTAGAGAAAAGAGCATTCTTCTACTCTACTGTGTTTCCTATAGGGCCAGAACAGTGAGCTTGCTCAGAACAAAAGAACTGTGCTTCCTACACACGGGCCATATCTAGTTCACCTCTGCTTAGGAAACTGACAAGAACAGTAGCTCCTCTTCAGTCCGATACACTGTACTTGCTGGGAACAGACGCGAGTGCTATTTGCACTGTATATGGCAATAGGAGTGCAATAGTGACTTTCCTTACCAGAAAACAACTCTTGCTCGTAGGACCAGAAAGTGCATGTGATTCAACTCCATTTAGGACTGGGAAACAAACTCTAGCTCGCCTTAAAAGAAACACACTCTGCTTTTGAGAAAAGAACACTCTTCTACTCTACTGTGTTTCCCATAGGGCCAGAACAGTGAGCTTGCTCAGAACAAAAGAACTGTGCTTCCTACACACACGGGGCATATCTAGTTCAACTCTGCTTAGGACACTGACAAGAACAGTAGCTCCTCTTCAGTCCAATACACTGTACTTGCTAGGAACAGACAGGAGTGCTATTTGCACTGTGTATGGCAATGGGAGCACAATAGTGACTTTCCTTACCAGAAAACAACTCTTGCTCCTAGGACCAGAATGTGCGTGTGATTCAACTCCATTTAGGACTGGGAAACTAACGCTAGCTCGCCTTACAAGAAACACAGTCTGCTTTTGAGGAAAGAGCACTCTTCTACTCTACTGTGTTTCCTATGGGGTCCAAACAGTGAGCTTGCTCAGAACAAAAAAAATTGTGCTTCCTACACACACGGCTATATCTAGTTCAAGTCTGCTGAGGAACCTGACAAGAACAGTAGATCCTCTTCAGTCCAATACACTGTACTTGCTGGCAACAGACGCCAGTGCTATTTGTCCTGTGTATGGCAATGGCAGCGCAATAGTGACTTTCCTTACCAGAAAACAACTCTTGCTCCTAGTACATAAAACTGCATGGGATTCAACTCCATTTAGGATTGGGAAACAAATGCTCGCTCGCCTTACAAGAAACACACTCTGCTTTAGAGAAAGGAGCACTCTTCTAGTCTATTCTGTTTCCCATGGTGTCCAAACAGTGAGCTTGCTCAGAACAAAGAACTGTGCTTCCTATACACACGGACCATATGTAGTTCAACTCTGCTTAGGAAACTGACAAGAACAGTAGCTCCTCTTCAGTCCAACACTGTACTTGGTGGGAACAGACGCGAGTGCTATTTGCACTGTGTATGGCAATGGGAGCACAATAGTGACTCGTCTTACCAGAAAACAACTCTTGCTCATAGGACAAAAAACTGCATATGACTCAACTACATTTAGGACTGGGAAACAAACTCTAGCTCGCCTTACAAGAAACGCACTCTGCTTTTGAGAAAAGAGCACTCTTCTACTCTACTGTGTTTTCCATAGGGCCAGAACGGTGAGCTTGCTCAGAACAAAAGAACTGTGCTTCCTACACACACGGGCCTTATCTAGTTCAACTCTGCTTAGGAAACTGACAAGAACAGGAGCTCCTCTTCAGTCCGATACACTGTACTTGCTAGGAACAGACGCGAGTGCTATTTGCACTGTGTATGGCAATAGGAGCACAATCGTGACTTTCCTTACCAGAAAACAACTCTTGTTCATAGGACCGGAAACTGCATGTGATTCAACTCCATTTAGGAATAGGAAACAAACACTAGGTTGCCTTACAAGAAACACACTCTGCTTTAGAGAAAAGAGCACTCTTCTACTCTACTGTGTTTCCTATAGGGCCAGAACAGTGAGCTTGTCAGAACATAATAACTGTGCTTCCTACACACGGGTCATATCTAGTTCAACTCTGCTTAGGAACCTGACAAGAACAGTAGATCCCCTTTAGTCCAATACACTGTACTTGCTTGGAACAGTCGCCAGTGCTATTTGTCCTGTGTATGGCAATGGCAGCGCAATAGTGACTATTCTTACCATAAAAGAACTCTTGCTCATAGGACCAGAAACTGCATGTGTTTCACCTCCATTTAGGACTGGGAAACAAACGCTACCTTGCCTTACAAGATACACACTCTGCTTTAGAGAAAAGAGCATTCTTCTACTCTACTGTGTTTCCTATAGGGCCAGAACAGTGAGCTTGCTCAGAACAAAAGAACTGTGCTTCCTACACACGGGCCATATCTAGTTCACCTCTGCTTAGGAAACTGACAAGAACAGTAGCTCCTCTTCAGTCCGATACACTGTACTTGCTGGGAACAGACGCGAGTGCTATTTGCACTGTATATGGCAATAGGAGTGCAATAGTGACTTTCCTTACCAGAAAACAACTCTTGCTCGTAGGACCAGAAAGTGCATGTGATTCAACTCCATTTAGGACTGGGAATCAAACTCTAGCTCGCCTTAAAAGAAACACACTCTGCTTTTGAGAAAAGAACACTCTTCTACTCTACTGTGTTTCCCATAGGGCCAGAACAGTGAGCTTGCTCAGAACAAAAGAACTGTGCTTCCTACACACACGGGGCATATCTAGTTCAACTCTGCTTAGGACACTGAGGAGAACAGTAGCTCCTCTTCAGTCCAATACACTGTACTTGCTAGGAACAGACAGGAGTGCTATTTGCACTGTGTATGGCAATTGGGAGCACAATAGTGACACTCCTTACCAGAAAACAACTCTTGCTCCTAGGACCAGAATGTGCGTGTGATTCAACTCCATTTAGGATTGGGAAACTAACGCTAGCTCGCCTTACAAGAAACATAGTCTGCTTTTGAGGAAAGAGCACTCTTCTACTCTACTGTGTTTCCTATGGGGTCCAAACAGTGAGCTTGCTCAGAACAAAAAAAAATTGTGCTTCCTACACACACGGCTATATCTAGTTCAAGTCTGCTGAGGAACCTGACAAGAACAGTAGATCCTCTTCAGTCCAATACACTGTACTTGCTGGCAACAGACGCCAGTGCTATTTGTCCTGTGTATGGCAATGGCAGCGCAATAGTGACTTTCCTTACCAGAAAACAACTCTTGGTCCTAGTACATAAAACTGCATGGGATTCAACTCCATTTAGGATTGGGAAACAAATGCTCGCTCGCCTTACAAGAAACACACTCTGCTTTAGAGAAAGGAGCACTCTTCTAGTCTACTCTGTTTCCTATGGGGTCCAAACAGTGAGCTTGCTCAGAACAAAAGAACTGTACTTCCTATACACACGGACCATATGTAGTTCAACTCTGCTTAGGAAACTGACAAGAACAGTAGCTCCTCTTCAGTCCAACACTGTACTTGGTGGGAACAGACGCGAGTGCTATTTGCACTGTGTATGGCAATGGGAGCACAATAGTGACTCGTCTTACCAGAATACAACTCTTGCTCATAGGACAAAAAACTGCATGTGACTCAACTCCATTTAGGACTTGGAAACAAACTCTAGCTCGCCTTACAAGAAACGCACTCTGCTTTTGAGAAAAGAGCACTCTTCTACTCTACTGTGTTTTCCATAGGGCCAGAACGGTGAGCTTGCTCAGAACAAAAGAACTGTGCTTCCTACACACACGGGCCTTATCTAGTTCAACTCTGCTTAGGAAACTGACAAGAACAGGAGCTCCTCTTCAGTCCGATACACTGTACTTGCTAGGAACAGACGCGAGTGCTATTTGCACTGTGTATGGCAATGGGAGCACAATCGTGACTTTCCTTACCAGAAAACAACTCTTGTTCGTAGGACCGGAAACTGCATGTGATTCAACTCCATTTAGGACTAGGAAACAAACACTAGGTTGCCTTACAAGAAACACACTCTGCTTTAGAGAAAAGAGCACTCTTCTACTCTACTGTGTTTCCTATAGGGCCAGAACAGTGAGCTTGTCAGAACATAATAACTGTGCTTCCCACTCACACGGGTCATATCTATTTCAACTCTGCTTAGGAACCTGACAAGAACAGTAGATCCCCTTTAGTCCAATACACTGTACTTGCTTGGAACAGTCGCCAGTGCTATTTGTCCTGTGTATGGCAATGGCAGCGCAATAGTGACTATTCTTACCATAAAAGAACTCTTGCTCATAGGACCAGAAACTGCATGTGTTTCACCTCCATTTAGGACTGGGAAACAAATGCTACCTTGCCTTACAAGATACACACTCTGCTTTAGAGAAAAGAGCATTCTTCTACTCTACTGAGTTTCCTATAGGGCCAGAACAGTGAGCTTGCTCAGAACAAAAGAACTGTGCTTCCTACACACGGGCCATATCTAGTTCAACTCTGCTTAGGAAACTGACAAGAACAGTAGCTTCTCTTCAGTCCGATACACTGTACTTGCTGGGAACAGACGCGAGTGCTATTTGCACTGTATATGGCAATAGGAGTGCAATAGTGCCTTTCCTTACCAGAAAACAACTCTTGCTCGTAGGACCAGAAAGTGCATGTGATTCAACTCCATTTAGGACTGGGAATCAAACTCTAGCTCGCCTTAAAAGAAACACACTCTGCTTTTGAGAAAAGAACACTCTTCTACTCTACTGTGTTTCCCATAGGGCCAGAACAGTGAGCTTACTCAGAACAAAGAACTGTGCTTCCTACACACACGGGGCATATCTAGTTCAACTCTGCTTAGGAAACTGAGGAGAACAGTAGCTCCTCTTCAGTCCAATACACTGTACTTGCTAGGAACAGACGGGAGTGCTATTTGCACTGTGTATGGCAATGGGAGCACAATAGTGACTTTCTTTACCAGAAAACAACTCTTGTTCGTAGGACCGGAAACTGCATGTGATTCAACTCCATTTAGGACTAGGAAACAAACACTAGGTTGCCTTACAAGAAACACACTCTGCTTTAGAGAAAAGAGCACTCTTCTACTCTACTGTGTTTCCTATAGGGCCAGAACAGTGAGCTTGTCAGAACATAATAACTGTGCTTCCTACACACGGGTCATATCTAGTTCAACTCTGCTTAGGAACCTGACAAGAACAGTAGATCCCCTTTAGTCCAATACACTGTACTTGCTTGGAACAGTCGCCAGTGCTATTTGTCCTGTGTATGGCAATGGCAGCGCAATAGTGACTATTCTTACCATAAAAGAACTCTTGCTCATAGGACCAGAAACTGCATGTGTTTCACCTCCATTTAGGACTGGGAAACAAACGCTACCTTGCCTTACAAGATACACACTCTGCTTTAGAGAAAAGAGCATTCTTCTACTCTACTGTGTTTCCTATAGGGCCAGAACAGTGAGCTTGCTCAGAACAAAAGAACTGTGCTTCCTACACACGGGCCATATCTAGTTCACCTCTGCTTAGGAAACTGACAAGAACAGTAGCTCCTCTTCAGTCCGATACACTGTACTTGCTGGGAACAGACGCGAGTGCTATTTGCACTGTATATGGCAATAGGAGTGCAATAGTGACTTTCCTTACCAGAAAACAACTCTTGCTCATAGGACCAGAAAGTGCATGTGATTCAACTCCATTTAGGACTGGGAAACAAACTCTAGCTCGCCTTAAAAGAAACACACTCTGCTTTTGAGAAAAGAACACTCTTCTACTCTACTGTGTTTTCCATAGGGCCAGAACAGTGAGCTTGCTCAGAACAAAAGAACTGTGCTTCCTACACAAACGGGGCATATCTAGTTCAACTCTGCTTAGGACACTGAGGAGAACAGTAGCTCCTCTTCAGTCCAATACACTGTACTTGCTAGGAACAGACAGGAGTGCTATTTGCACTGTGTATGGCAATGGGAGCACAATAGTGACACTCCTTACCAGAAAACAACTCTTGCTCCTAGGACCAGAATGTGCGTGTGATTCAACTCCATTTAGGACTGGGAAACTAACGCTAGCTCGCCTTACAAGAAACACAGTCTGCTTTTGAGGAAAGAGCACTCTTCTACTCTACTGTGTTTCCTATGGGGTCCAAACAGTGAGATGCTCAGAACAAAAAAAATTGTGCTTCCTACACACACGGCTATATCTAGTTCAAGTCTGCTGAGGAACCTGACAAGAACAGTAGATCCTCTTCAGTCCAATACACTGTACTTGCTGGCAACAGACGCCAGTGCTATTTGTCTTGTGTATGGCAATGGCAGCGCAATAGTGACTTTCCTTACCAGAAAACAACTCTTGCTCCTAGTACATAAAACTGCATGGGATTCAACTCCATTTAGGATTGGGAAACAAATGCTCGCTCGCCTTACAAGAAACACACTCTGCTTTAGAGAAAGGAGCACTCTTCTAGTCTACTCTGTTTCCTATGGGGTCCAAACAGTGAGCTTGCTCAGAACAAAAGAACTGTGCTTCCTATACACACGGACCATATGTAGTTCAACTCTGCTTAGGAAACTGACAAGAACAGTAGCTCCTCTTCAGTCCAACACTGTACTTGCTGGGAACAGACGCGTGTGCTATTTGCACTGTGTATGGCAATGGGAGCACAATAGTGACTCGTCTTACCAGAAAACAACTCTTGCTCATAGGACAAAAAACTGCATGTGACTCAACTCCATTTAGGACTGGGAAACAAACTCTAGCTCGCCTTACAAGAAACGCACTCTGCTTTTGAGAAAAGAGCACTCTTCTACTCTACTGTGTTTTCCATAGGGCCAGAACGGTGAGCTTGCTCAGAACAAAAGAACTGTGCTTCCTACACACACGGGCCTTATCTAGTTCAACTCTGCTTAGGAAACTGACAAGAACAGGAGCTCCTCTTCAGTCCGATACACTGTACTTGCTAGGAACAGACGCGAGTGCTATTTGCACTGTGTATGGCAATGGGAGCACAATCGTGACTTTCCTTACCAGAAAACAACTCTTGTTCGTAGGACCGGAAACTGCATGTGATTCAACTCCATTTAAGACTAGGAAACAAACACTAGGTTGCCTTACAAGAAACACACTCTGCTTTAGAGAAAAGAGCACTCTTCTACTCTACTGTGTTTCCTATAGGGCCAGAACAGTGAGCTTGTCAGAACATAATAACTGTGCTTCCTACACACACGGGTCATATCTAGTTCAACTCTGCTTAGGAACCTGACAAGAACAGTAGATCCCCTTTACTCCAATACACTGTACTTGCTTGGAACAGTCGCCAGTGCTATTTGTCCTGTGTATGGCAATGGCAGCGCAATAGTGACTATTCTTACCATAAAAGAACTCTTGCTCATAGGACCAGAAACTGCATGTGTTTCACCTCCATTTAGGACTGGGAAACAAATGCTACCTTGCCTTACAAGATATACACTCTGCTTTAGAGAAAAGAGCATTCTTCTACTCTACTGAGTTTCCTATATGGCCAGAACAGTGAGCTTGCTCAGAACAAAAGAACAGTGCTTCCTACACACATGGACCATATGTAGTTCAACTCTGCTTAGGAACCTGACAAGAACAGTAGCTCCTCTTCAGTCCAACACTGTACTTGCTGGGAACAGACGCGAGTGCTATTTCCACTGTGAATTGCAATGGGAGCGCAATAGTGACTTTCCTTATCAGAAAACAACTCTTGTTTGTAGAACCAGAAACTGCATGTGATTCAATTGCATTTAGGACTAGGAAACAAACACTAGCTTGCATTACAAGAAACACACTCTGCTTTTGAGAAAAGAGCACTCTTCTACTCTACTGTGTTTCCCATAGGGCCAGAACGGTGAGCTTGCTCAGAACATAAGAACTGAGCTTCCTACACACACGGGCCATATCTAGTTCAACTCTGGTTAGGAAACTGACAAGAACAGTAGCTCCTCTTCAGTACTATACACTGTACTTGCTGGGAACAGACGCCAGTGCTATTTGCACTGTGTATGGCAATGGGAGTGCAATAGTGACTTTCCTTACCAGAAAACAACTCTTGCTCTTTGGACCAGAAATTGCATGTGATTCAACTCCATTTAGGACTGGGAAACAAATGCTACCTCGCCTTACATGAAACACACTCTGCTTTTGAGAAAAGAGCACTCTTCTACTCTACTGTGTTTCCTATAGGGCCAGAACAGTGAGCTTGCTAAGAACATAATAACTGTGCTTCCTACACACACGGGCCATATCTAGTTCAACTCTGCTTAGGAACCTGACAAGAACAGTAGATCCCCTTTAGTCCAATACACTGTACTTGCTGGGAAGAGACGCCAGTGCTATTTGTCCTGTGTATGGCAATGGCAGCGCAATAGTGACTATTCTTACCATAAAACAACTCTTGCTTGTAGTACCAGAAACTGCATGTGTTTCAACTCCATTTAGGACTGGGAAACAAACTCTAGCTCGCCTTACAAGAAACACACTCTTCTTTAGAGAAAAGAGCACTCTTCTACTCTACTGTGTTTCCTATAGGGCCAGAACAGTGAGCTTGCTCAGAAGAAAAGAACTGTGCTTCCTACACACACGGGCCATATCTAGTTCAACTCTGCTTAGGAAACTGACAAGAACATTAGCTCCTCTTCAGTCCGATACACTGTACTTGCTGGGAACAGACGCGAGTGCTATTTGCACTGTATATGGCAATGGGAGCACAATAGGGACTTTCCTTACCAGAAAACAACTCTTGCTCGTAGGACCAGAAAGTGCATGTGATTCAACTCCATTTAGGACTGGGAAACAAATGCTAGCTCGCCTTACATGAAACACACTCTGCTTTTGAAAAAAGAGCACTCTTCTACTCTACTGTGTTTTTTATGGGGTCCAAACAGTGAGCTTGCTCAGAATAAAAGAACTGTGCTTCCTACACACATGTGCCATATCTAGTCCAACGCTGCTTAGAAAACCAAAAAGAACAGTAGATCCTCTTCAGTCCAATACACTGTACTTGCTGGGAACAGACGCGAGTGCTATTTGCACTGTGTAGTGCAATTGGAGCACAATAGTGTCTCGTCTTACCAGAAAACAACTCTTGCTCATAGGACAAAAAACTGCATGTGGCTCAACTACATTTAGGACTGGGAAACAAACTCTAGCTCGCCTTACAAGAAACACACTCTACTTTTGAGAAAAGAACACTCTTCTAATCTACTGTGTTTCCCATAGGGCCAGAACAATGAGCTTGCTCAGAACAAAAGAACTGTGCTTCCTACACACACGGGGCATATCTAGTTCAACTCTGCTTAGGAAACTGAGAAGAACAGTAGCTCCTCTTCAGTCCAATACACTGTACTTGCTAGGAACAGACGGGAGTGCTATTTGCACTGAGTATGGCAATGGGAGCGCAATAGTTACTTTCCTTACCAGAAAACATCTCCTGCTCGTAGGACCAGAAACTGCATGTGATTCAACTGCATTTAGGACTGGGAAACAAACGCTAGCTCGCCTTACAAGAAACACAGTCAGCTTTTGAGAAAATAGCACTCTTCTACTCTACTGTGTTTCCTAGGGGGTCCAAACAGTGAGCTTGCTCAGAACAAAAAAAATTGTGCTTCCTATACACACGGCCATATCTAGTTCAAGTCTGCGTAGGAACCTGACAAGAACAGTAGATCCTCTTCAGTCCAATACACTGTACTTGCTGGCAACAGACGCCAGTGCTATTTGTCCTGTGTAAGGCAATGGCAGCGCAATAGTGACTTTCCTTACCAGAAAACAACTCTTGCTCACAGTACCAGAAACTGCATGGGATTCAACTCCATTTAGGCCTGGGAAACCAACGCTAGCTCGCCTTACAAGAAACACACTCTGCTTTAGAGAAAGGAGCAATCTTCTAGTCTTCTGTGTTTCCTACGGGGTCCAAACAGTGAGCTTGCTCAGAACAAAAGAACTGTGCTTCCTACACACACAGACCATATGTAGTTCAACTCTGCTTAGGAACCTGACAACATCAGCAGCTCCTCTTCAGTCCAACACTGTACTTGCTGGGAACAGACGCGAGTGCTATTTGCACTGTGTATGGCAATGGGAGCACAATAGTGACTCGTCTTACCAGAAAACAACTCTAGCTCATAGGACAAAATCTGCATGTGACTCAACTCCATTTAGGACTGGGAAACAAACTCTAGCTCGCCTTTCAAGAAACACACTCTGCTTTTGAGAAAAGAGCACTCTTCTACTCTACTGTGTTTTCCATAGTGCCAGAACGGTGAGCTTGCTCAGAACAAAAAAACTGTGCTTCCTACACACATGGGCCATATCTAGTTCAACTCTGCTTAGGAAACTGACAAGAAAGTAGCTCCTCTTCAGTCCGATACACTGTACTTGCTAGGAACAGACGAGAGTGCTATTTGCACTTCTTATGGCAATGGGAGCGCAATAGTGACTTTCCTTACCAGAAAACAACTCTTGCTCGTAGGACCAGAAACTGCATGTGATTCAACTCCATTTAAGACTGGGAAACAAACGTTAGCTCGCCTTACAAGAAACACACTCTGCATTTGAGAAAAGAGCACTCTTCTACTCTACTGTGTTTCCTATGGGGTCCAAACAGGGAGCTTGCTCAGAACAAAAAAAATTGTGCTTCCTATACACACGGCCATATCTAGTTCAAGTCTGCTTAGGAACCTGACAAGAACAGTAGATCCTCTTCAGTCCAATACACTGTACTTGCTGGGATCAGACGCGAGTGCTATTTGTCCTGTGTATGGCAATGGCAGCGCAATAATGACTTTCCTTACCAGAAACCAACTCTTGCTCATAGTACCAGAAACTTCATGGGATTCAACTCCATTTAGGACTGGGAAACAAACGCTAGCTCGCCTTACAAGAAACACACTCTGCTTTAGAGAAAGGAGCACTCTTCTAGTCTACTGTGTTTCCTATAGGGCCAGAACAGTGAGCTTGCTCAGAACTTAATAACTGTTCTTCCTACACACACGGGCCATATCTAGTTCAACTCTGCTTAGGAACCTGACAAGAACAGTAGATCCCCTTTAGTCCAAAACACTGTACTTGCTGGGAACAGACGCCAGTGCTATTTGTCCTGTGTATGGCAATGGCAGCGCAATAGTGACTATTCTTACAATAAAGCAACTCTTGCTCGTAGGACCAGAAACTGCGTGTGTTTCAACTCCATTTAGGACTGGGAAACAAACGCTAGCTCACCTTACAAGAAACACAGTCGGCTTTAGAGAAAAGAGCACTCTTCTACTCTACTGTGTTTCCTATGGGGTCCAAACAGTGAGCTTGCTCAGAACAAAAAAAATTGTGCTTCCTACACACACGGCTATATCTAGTTCAAGTCTGCTTAGGAACCTGACAAGAACAGTAGATCCTCTTCAGTCCAACACACTGTACTTGCTGGCAACAGACGCCAGTGCTATTTGTCCTGTGTATGGCAATGGCAGCGCAAAAATGACTTTCCTTACCAGAAAACAACTCTTGCTCATAGTACCAGAAACTGCATGCGATTCAACTCCATTTAGTACTGGGAAACAAACGCTACCTCGCCTTACAAGAAACACACTCTGCTTTAGAGAAAGAAGCACTCTTCTAGTCTACTGTGTTTCCTATGGGGTCCAAACAGTGAGCTTGCTCAGAACAAAGGAACTGTGCTTCCTACACACACAACCATATGTAGTTCAACTCTGCTTAGGAACCTGACAAGAACAGTAGCTCCTCTTCAGTCCAACACTGTACTTGCCAGGAACAGATGCCAGTGCTATTTGTACTGTGTAATGCAATGGGAGCACAATAGTGACTTTCCTTACCAGAAAACAACTCTTGTTCGTATGACCAGAAACTGCATGTGATTCAACTCTATTTAGGACTAGGAAACAAAAACTAGCATTCCCTACAAGAAACACACTATGCTTTAGAGAAAAGAGCACTCTTCTACTCTACTGTGTTTCCTAAAGGGCCAGAACAGTGAGCTTGCTCAGAACATAAGACCTGAGCTTCCAACACACACGGGCCATATTTGGTTCAACTCTGCTTAGGAAACTGACAAGAACAGTAGCTCCTCTTCAGTCTGATACACTGTACTTGCTGGGAACAGACGCCAGTGCTATTTGCACTGTGTATGTCAATGGGAGTGCAATAGTGACTTTCCTTACCAGAAAACAACTCTTGCTCATAAGACCAGAAAATGCATGTGATTCAACTCCATTTAGGACTGGGAAACAAACGCTAGCTCGTCTTACAAGAAACACACTCTGCTTTAGAGAAAAGAGTACTCTTCTTCTCTACCGTGTTTCCTATAGGGCCAGAACAGTGAGCTTGCTCAGAACAAAAGAACTGTGCTTCCTACACACGGGCCATATCTAGTTCAACTCTGCTTAGGAAACTGACAAGAACAGTAGCTTCTCTTCAGTCCAATACACCGTACTTGCTGGAAACAGACGCGAGTGCTATTTGCACTCTGTATGGCAATGGGAGCGCAATAGTGACTTCCCTTACCAGAAAACAACTCTTGCTCATAGTACCAGAAACTGCATGGGATTCAACTCCATTTAGTACTGGGAAACAAACGCTAGCTCGCCTTACAAGAAACACACTCTGCTTTAGAGAAAAGAGCACTCTTCTATTCTACTGAGTTTCCTATGGGGTCCAAACAGTGAGCTTGCTCAGAACAAAAGAACTGTGCTTCCTACACACATGGAACATATGTAGTTCAACTCTGCTTAGGAACCTGACAAGAACAGTAGCTCCTCTTCAGTCCAACACTGTATTTGCTGGGAACAGACGCGAGTGCTATTTGCACTGTGAATGGCAATGGGAGCGCAATAGTGACTTTCCTTATCAGAAAACAACTCTTGTTTGTAGAACCAGAAACTGCATGTGATTCAATTGCATTTAGGACTAGGAAACAAACACTAGCTTGCCTTACAAGAAACACACTCTGCTTTTGAGAAAAGAGCACTCTTCTACTCTACTGTGTTTCCCATAGGGCCAGAACGGTGAGCTTGCTCAGAACATAAGAACTGAGCTTCCTACACACACGGGCCATATCTAGATCAACTCTGCTTAGGAAACTGACAAGAACAGTAGCTCCTCTTCAGTCCTATACACTGTACTTGCTGGGAACAGACGCCAGTGCTATTTGCACTGTGTATGGCAATGGGAGTGCAATAGTGACTTTCCTTACCAGAAAACAACTCTTGCTCATAGGACCAGAAACTGCATGTGATTCAACTCCATTTAGGACTGGGAAACAAATGCTACCTCGCCTTACATGAAACACACTCTGCTTTTGAGAAAAGAGCACTCTTCTACTCTACTGTGTTTCCTATGGGGTCCAAACAGTGAGCTTGCTCAGAACAAAAGAACTGTGCTTCCTACACACATGGGCCATATCTAGTTCAACTCTGCTTAGGAAACTGAGAAGAACAGTAGCTCCTCTTCAGTCCAATACACTGTAGTTGCTAGGAACAGACGGGAGTGCTATTTGCACTGTGTATGGCAATGGGAGCGCAATAGTGACTTTCCTTAACAGAAAACAACTCTTGTTCGTAGGACCAGAAACTGCATGTGATTCAACTCCATTTAGGACTGGGAAACAAACGCTAGCTCACCTTACAAGAAACACAGTCTGCTTTTGAGAAAAGAGCACTCTTCTACTTTACTGTTTTTCCTATGTGGTCCAAACAGTGAGCTTGCTCAGAACAAAAGAACTGTGCTTCCTACACACATGGGCCATATCTAGTTCAACTCTGCTTAGGAAACTGAAAAGAACAGTAGATCTTCTTCAGTCCAATACACTGTACTTGCTGGGAACAGACGCGAGTGCTATTTGCACTGTGTAGGGCAATTGGAGCACAATAGTGCCTCGTCTTACCAGAAAACAACTCTTGCTCATAGGACAAAAAATTGCATGTGACTCAACTACATTTAGGACTGGGAAACAAACTCTAGCTCGCCTTACATGAAACACACTCTGCTTTTGAGAAAAGAGCACTCTTCTACTCTACTGTGTTTCCCATAGGGCTAGAACAATGAGCTTGCTCAGAACAAAAGAACTGTGCTTCCTACACACACGGGGCATATGTAGTTCAACTCTGCTTAGGAAACTGACAAGAACAGTAGCTCCTCTTCAGTCCAATACACTGTACTTGCTAGGAAGAGACGGGAGTGCTATTTGCACTGTGTATGGCAATGGGAGCGCAATAGTGACTTTCCTTACCAGAAAACAACTCTTGCACATAGGACCAGAAACTGCGTACGATTCAACTCTATTTAGGACTGGGAAACAAACGCTAGCTCGCCTTACAAGAAACACAGTCTGCTTTTGAGAAAAGAGCACTCTTCTACTCTACTGTGTTTCCTATGAGGTCAAAACAGTGAGCTTGCTCAGAACAAAAAAAATTGTGCTTCCCACACACACGGCCATATCGAGTTCAAGTCTGCTTAGGAACCTGACAAGAACAGTAGATACTCTTCAGTCCAATACACTGTACTTGCTGGCAACAGACGCCAGTGCTATTTGTCCTGTGTATGGCAATGGCAGCGCAATAGTGACTTTCCTTAACAGAAAACAACTCTTGCTCACGGTACCAGAAACTGCATGGGATTCAACTCCATTTAGGACTGGGAAACAAACGCTAGCTCGCCTTACAAGAAACACAGTCTGCTTTTGAGAAAAGAGCACTCTTCTACTCTACTGTGTTTCCTATGGGGTCCAAACAGTGAGCTTGCTCAGAAAAAAAGAACTGTGCTTCCTACACACATGGGCCATATCTAGTTCAACTCTGCTTAGGAAACTGAGAAGAACAGTAGCTCCTCTTAAGTCCAATACACTGTAATTGCTGGGAACAGACACGAGTGCTATTTGCACTGTGTAGGGAAATTGAAGCACAATAGTGACTCGTCTTACCAAAAACAACTCTTGCTCATAGGACAAAAAACTGCATGTGACTCAACTACATTTAGGACTGGGAAAGAAACTCTAGCTCGCCTTACAAGAAACACACTATGCTGTTGAGAAAAGAACACTCTTCTACTCTATTGTGTTTCCCATAGGGCCAGAACAGTGAGCTTGCTCAGAACAAAAACTGTGCTTCCTACACTTACAGGGCATATCTAGTTCAACTCTGCTTAGGAAACTGAGAAGAACAGTAGCTCCTCTTCAGTCCAATACACTGTACTTGCAAGGAACTGACGGGAGTGCTATTTGCACTGTGTATGGCAATGGCAGCGCAATAGTGACTATTCTTACCATAAAACAACTCTTGCTCGTAGGACTAGAAAGTGCATGTGATTCAACTCTATTTAGGACTGGGAAACAAACGCTAGCTCGCCTTACAAGAAACACACTCTGCTTTAGAGAAAGCAGCACTCATCTAGTCTACTGTGTTTCCTATGTGGTCCAAACAGTGAGCTTGCTCAGAACAAAAGAACTGTGCTTCCTACACACAGGGACCATATGTAGTTCAACTCTGCTTAGGAACCTGACAAGAACAGTAGCTCCTCTTCAGTCCAACATTGTACTTGCTGGGAACAGACGCGAGTGCTGTTTGCACTGTGTATGGCAATGGCAGCGCAATAGTGACTTTCCTTACCAGAAAACAACTCTTGCTCGTAGGACAAAAACTGCATGTGACTTAACTCCATTTAGGTTGGGAAACAAACGCTACCTCGCCTTACATGAAATACACTCTGCTTTTGAGAAAAGAGCACTCTTCTACTCTACTGTGTTTCCTATGGCGTCCGAACTGTGAGCTTGCTCAGAACAAAAGAACTGTGCTTCCTACACACACGGGCCATATCTAGTTCAACTCTGCTTAGGAACCTGACAAGAACAGTAGATCCTCTTTAGTCCAATACACTGTACTTGTCGGCAACAGACGCCAGTGCTATTTGTCCTGTGTATGGGAATGGCAGCGCAATAGTGACTATTCTTACCATAAAACAACTCTTGCTCATAGGACCAGAAACTGCATGTGTTTCAACTCCATTTAGGACTGGGAAACAAACGCTGGCTCGCCTTACAAGAAACACACTCTGCTTTAGAGAAAAGAGCACTCTTCTACTCTACTGTGTTTCCTATAGGGCCAGAACAGTGAGTTTGCTCAGAACATAAGAACTGAGCTTCCTACACACACGGGCCATATCTAGTTCAACTCTGCTTTAGAAACTGACAAGAACAGTAGCTCCTCTTCAGTCCGATACACTGTACTTGCTGGGAACAGACGCGAGTGCTGTTTGCACTGTATATGGCAATGGGAGCACAATAGGGACTTTCCTTACCAGAAAACAACTCTTGCTCATAGGACCAGAAAGTGCATGTGATTCAACTCCATTTAGGACTGGGAAACAAATGCTAGTTCGCCTTACATGAAACACACTCTGCTTTTGAGAAAAGAGCACTCTTCTACTCTACTGTCTTTCCTATGGGGTCCAAACAGTGAGCTTGTTCAGAACAAAAGAACTGTGCTTCCTACACCCATGGGTCATATCTAGTTAAACTCTGCTTACGAAACTGAAAAAAACAGTAGTTCCTCTTCAGTCCAATACACTGTACTTGCTGGGAACATACGCGAGTGCTATTTGCGCTGTGTAGGGCAATTGGAGCACAATAGTGACTCGTCTTACCAGAAAACAACTCTTGCTCATAGGACAAAAAACTGCATGTGACTCAACTACATTTAGGACTGGGAAACAAACTCTAGCTCGCCTTACAAGTAACACACTCTGCTTTTGAAAAAAGAACACTCTTCTACTCTACTTTGTTTCCCAAAGGGCTAGACCAATGAGCTTGCT
The DNA here is from genome assembly GCF_949786415.1 of Peromyscus eremicus. Taxonomy (NCBI): domain Eukaryota; kingdom Metazoa; phylum Chordata; class Mammalia; order Rodentia; family Cricetidae; genus Peromyscus; species Peromyscus eremicus. The sequence continues at coordinate 27,196 of NW_026735675.1, forward strand.
CAGAACAAAAGAACTGTGCCTCCTACACACACGGGGCATATCTAGTTCAACTCTGCTTAGGAAACTGAGAAGAACAGTAGCACCTCTTCAGTCCAATACACTGTACTTGCTAGGAACAGACGGGAGTGCTATTTGCACTGTGTATGGCAATGGGAGTGCAATAGTGACTTTCCTTACCAGAAAACAACTCTTGCTTGTAGGACCAGAAACTGCATGTGATTCAACTCCATTTAGGACTGGGAAACAAACGCTAGCTCGCCTTACACGAAACACAGTCTGCTTTTGAGAAAAGAGCACTCTTCTACTCTACTGTGTTTCCTAGGGGGTCCAAACAGTGAGCTTGCTCAGAACAAAAAAAATTGTGCTTCCTACACACACGGCCATATTTAGTTCAAGTCTGCTTAGGAACCTGACAAGAACAGTAGCTCCTCTTCAGTCCAATACACTGTACTTGTTGGCAACAGACGTCAGTGCTATTTGTCCTGTGTATGGCAATGGCAGCGCAATAGTGACTTTCCTTACCAGAAAACAACTCTTGCTCATAGTACCAGAAACTGCATGGCATTCAACTCCATTTAGGACTGGGAAACAAACGCTAGCTCACCTTACAAGAAACACACTCTGCTTTAGAGAAAGGAGCACTCTTCTAGTCTACTGTGTTTCCTATGAGGTCCAAACAGTGAGCTTGCTCAGAACAAAAGAACTGTGCTTCCTACACACACGGACCATATGTAGTTCAACTCTGCTTAGGAACCTCACAAGAACAGTAGCTCCTCTTCAGTCCAACACTGTACTTGCTGGGAACAGACGCGAGTGCTATTTGCATTGTGTATGGCAATGGGAGCGCAATAGTGACTTTCCTTACCAGAAAACAACTCTTGCTTGTAGGACCAGAAACTGCATGTGATTCAACTCCATTTAGGACTAGGAAACAAACGCTAGCTTGCCCTACAAGAAACACACTCTGCTTTAGAGAAAAGAGCACTCTTCTACTCTACTGTGTTTCCTATAGGGCCAGAACAGTGAGCTTGCTCAGAACATAAGAACTGAGCTTCCTACACACACGGGCCATATCTAGTTCAACTCTGCTTAGGAAACTGACAAGAACAGTAGCTCCACTTCATTCCGATACACTGTACTTGCTGGGAACAGACGCCAGTGCTATTTGAACTGTGTATGGCAATGGGATTGCAATAGTGACTTTTTTTACCAGAAAACAACTCTTGCTCATAGGACCAGAAACTGCATGGGATTCAACTCCATTTAGGACTGGGAAACAAATGCTAGCTCGCCTTACATGAAACACACTCTGCTTTTGAGAAAAGAGCACTCTTCTACTCTACTGTGTTTCTTATGGGGTCCGAACAGTGAGCTTGCTCAGAACAAATGAACTGTGCTTCCTACACACATGGGCCATATCTAGTTCACCTCTGCTTAGGAACCTGACAAGAACAGTAGATCCCCTTTAGTCCAATACACTGTACTTGCTGAGAACAAACGCCAGTGCTATTTGTCCTGTGTATTTCAATGGCAGCACAATAGTGACTATTCTTACCATAAAAAAAACTCTTGCTCATAGGACCAGATATTGCATGTGTTTCAACTCCATTTAGGACTGGGAAACAAACGCTAGCTCGCCTTACAAGAAACACACTCTGCTTTAGAGAAAAGAGCACTCTTCTACTCTACTGTGTTTCTTATAGGGCCAGAACAGTGAGCTTGCTCAGAACAAAAGAACTGTGCTTCCTACACACGGGCCATATCTAGTTCAACTCTGCTTAGGAAACTGACAAGAACAGTAGCTCCACTTCAGTCCGATACACTGTACTTGCTGGGAACAGACGCCAGTGCTATTTGAACTGTGTATGGCAATGGGATTGCAATAGTGACTTTTTTTACCAGAAAACAACTCTTGCTCATAGGACCATAAACTGCATGGGATTCAACTCCATTTAGGACTGGGAAACAAACGCTAGCTCGCCTTACATGAAACACACTCTGCTTTTGAGAAAAGAGCACTCTTCTACTCTACTGTGTTTCTTATAGGGCCAGAACAGTGAGCTTGCTCAGAACAAATGAACTGTGCTTCCTACACACATGGGCCATATCTAGTTCACCTCTGCTTAGGAAACTGAAAAGAACAGTAGATCCTATTCAGTCCAATACACTGTACTTGCTGGGAACAGACGCGAGTGCAATTTGCACTGTGAATGACAATGGGAGCACAATAGTGACTCGTATTACCAGAAAACAACTCTAGCTCATAGGACAAAAAACTGCATGTGATTCAACTCCATTTAGGACTGGGAAACAAACACTAGCTCGCCTTACAAGAAACACACTCTGCTTTTGAGAAAAGAGCACTCTTCTACTCTACTGTGTTTCCTATAGGGCCAGAACTGTGAGCTTACTCAGAACATAATAACTGTGCTTCCTACACACACGGGCCATATCTAGTTCAACTCTGCTTAGGAACCTGACAAGAACAGTAGATCCCCTTTAGTCCAATACACTGTACTTGCTGAGAACAAACGCCAGTGCTATTTGTCCTGTGTATTTCAATGGCAGCACAATAGTGACTATTCTTACCATAAAAAAAACTCTTGCTCATAGGACCAGAAATTGCATGTGTTTCAACTCCATTTAGGACTGGGAAACAAACGCTAGCTCGCCTTACAATAAACACACTCTGCTTTAGAGAAAAGAGCACTCTTCTACTCTACTGTGTTTCTTATAGGGCCAGAACAGTGAGCTTGCTCAGAACAAAAGAACTGTGCTTCCTACACACGGGCCATATCTAGTTCAACTCTGCTTAGGAAACTGACAAGAACAGTAGCTCCTCTTCAGTCCGATACACTGTACTTGCTGGGAACAAACGCGAGTGCTATTTGCACTGTATATGGCAATGGGAGTGCAATAGTGACTTTCCTTACCAGAAAACAACTCTTGCTCGTAGGACTAGAAAGTGCATGTGATTCAACTCTATTTAGGACTGGGAAACAAATGCTAGCTCGCCTTACATGAAACACACTCTGCTTTTGAGAAAAGAGCACTCTTCTACTCTACTGTGTTTCCTAAGGGGTCCAAACAGTGAGCTTGCTCAGAACAAAAGAACTGTGCTTCCTACACACATGGGACATATCTAGTTCATCTCTGCTTAGGAAACTGAGAAGAACAGTAGCTCCTCTTCAGTCCAATACACTGTACTTGCTAGGAACAGACGGGAGTGCTTTTTGCACTGTGTATGGCAATGGGAGCGCAATAGTGACTGTCCTTACCAGAAAACAACTCTTGCTCGTAGGACCAGAAAGTGCATGTGATTCAACTCCATTTAGGACTGGGAAACAAACGTGAGCTCGCCTTACAAGAAACACAGTCTGCTTTTGAGAAAAGAGCACTCTTCTACTCTACTGTGTTTCCTATGGGGTCCAAACAGTGAGCTTGCTCAGAAAAAAAGAACTGTGCTTCCTACACACATGGGCCATATCTAGTTCAACTCTGCTTAGGAAACTGAGAAGAACAGTAGCTCCTCTTAAGTCCAATACACTGTAATTGCTGGGAACAGACGCGAGTGCTACTTGCACTGTGTAGGGAAATTGGAGCACAATAGTGACTCGTCTTACCAAAAACAACTCTTGCTCATAGGACAAAAAACTGCATGTGACTCAACTACATTTAGGACTGGGAAACAAACTCTAGCTCGCCTTACAAGAAACACACTATGCTGTTGAGAAAAGAACACTCTTCTACTCTACTTTGTTTCCCATAGGGCCAGAACAGTGAGCTTGCTCAGAACAAAAGAACTGTGCTTCCTACACATACGGGGCATATCTACTTCAACTCTGCTTAGGAAACTGAGAAGAACAGTAGCTCCTCTTCTGTCCAATACACTGTACTTGCAAGGAACTGACGGGAGTGCTATTTGCACTGTGTATGGCAATGGGAGCGTAATAGTGACTTTCCTTACCAGAAAACAACTCTTGCTCGTAGGACCAGAAACTGCATGTGATTCAACTCCATTTAGGACTGGGAAACAAACGCTAGCTCGCCTTACAAGAAACACAGTCTGCTTTTGAGAAAAGAGCACTCTTCTACTCTACTGTGTTTCTTATGTGGTCCAAACAGTGACCTTGCTCAGAACAAAAGAACTGTGCTTCCTACACACAGGGACCATATGTAGTTCAACTCTGCTTAGGAACCTGACAAGAACAGTAGCTCCTCTTCAGTCCAACATTGTACTTGCTGGGAACAGACGCGAGTGCTGTTTGCACTGTGTATGGCAATGGCAGCGCAATAGTGACTTTCCTTACCAGAAAACAACTCTTGCTCATAGTACCAGAAACTGCATGTGATTCAACTCCATTCAGGACTAGGAAACAAACGCTAGCTTGCCTTACAAGAAACACACTCTGCTTTAGAGAAAAGAGCACTCTTCTACTTTACTGTGTTTCCTATAGGGCCAGAACAGTGAGCTTCCTCAGAACATAAGAACTGAGCTTCCTACACACACGGGCCATATCTAGTTCAACTCTGCTTAGGAAACTGACAAGAACAGTAGCACCTCTTCAGTCCGATACACTGTACTTGCTGGGAACAGACTCCAGTGCTATTTGCACTGTGTACGGCAATGGGATTGCAATAGTGACTTTCCTTACCAGAAAACAACTCTTGCTCATAGGACCAGAAACTGCATGTGATTCAACTCCGTTTAGGACTGGGAAACAAACGCTACCTCGCATTACATGAAACACACTCTGCTTTTGAGAAAAGAGCACTCTTCTACTCTACTGTGTTTCCTATGGGGTCCGAACAATAAGCTTGCTCAGAACAAAAGAACTGTGCTTCCTACACACATGAGCCATATCTAGTTCACCTCTGCTTAGGAAACTGAAAAGAACAGTAGCTCCTCTTCAGTCCAAAACACTGTACTTGCTGGGAAAAGACGCGAGTGCTATCTGCACTGTGTATAGCAATGGGAGCACAATAGTGACTCGTCTTACCAGAAAACACCTCTTCCTCGTAGGAAAAAAAACTGCATGTGACTCAACTCCATTTAGCACAGGGAAACAAACGCTAGCTTGCCTTACAAGAAACATACTCAGCTTTTGAGAAAAGAGCACTCTTCTACTCTACTGTGTTTCCTTTATGGCCAGAACAGTGAGCTTGCTCAGAACATAATAACTGTGCTTCCTACACACACGGGCCATATCTAGTTCAACTCTGCTTAGGAACCTGACAAGAACAGTAGATCCCCTTTAGTCTAATTCACTGTACTGGCTGGGAACAGACACCAGTGCTCTTTGTCCTGTGTATGGCAATGGCAGCGCAATAGTGACTACTCTTACCATAAAACAACTCTTGCTAGTAGGACCAGAAACTGCATGTGTTTCAACTCCATTTAGGACTGGGAAACAAACGCTAGCTCGCCTTACAAGAAATACACTCTCCTTTAGAGAAAAGAGCACTCTTCTACTCTACTGTGTTTCCCATAGGGCCAGAACGGTGAGCTTGCTCAGAACAAAAGAACTGTGCTTCCTACACACACGGGCCATATCTAGTTCAACTCTGCTTAGGAAACTGATAAGAACAATAGGTCCTCTTCAGTCCGATACACTGTACTTGCTGGGATCAGACGCGAGTGCTATTTGCACTGTGTATGGCAATGGGAGCACAATAGTGCCTTTCCTTACCAGAAAACAACTCTTGCTCGTAGGATCAGAAACTGAATGTGATTCAACTCCATTTAGGACCGGGAAAAAAACGCTAGCTTGCCTTACAAGAAACACACTCTGCTTTTGAGAAAAGAGCACTCTTCTACTCTACTGTGTTTCCTATAGGGCCAGAACAGTGAGCTTGCTCAGAACATAATAACTGTGCTTCCTACACACACGGGCCATATCTAGTTCAACTCTGCTTAGGAACCTGACAAGAACAGTAGATCCTCTTCAGTCCGATACACTGTACTTGCTGGGAACAGACGCCAGTGCTATTTGCACTGTGTATGGCAATGGGATTGCAATAGTGACTTTCCTTACCAGAAAACAACTCTTGCTCATAGGACCAGAAACTGCATGTGATTCAACTCCATTTATGACTGGGAAACAAACACTACCTCGCCTTACATGAAAGACACTCTGCTTTTGAGAAAAGAGCACTCTTCTACTCTACTGTGTTTCCTAAGGGGTCCGAACAGTAAGCTTGCTCAGAACAAAAGAACTGTGCTTCCTACACACATGGGAGATATCTAGTTCACCTCTGCTTAGGAAACTGAAAAGAACAGTAGATCCTATTCAGTCCAATACACTGTAGTTGCTAGGAACAGACGCGAGTGCTATTTGCACTGTATATGGCAATGGGAGTGCAATAGTGACTTTCCTTACCAGAAAACAACTCTTGCTCGTAGGACTAGAAAGTGCATGTGATTCAACTCTATTTAGGACTGGGAAACAAATGCTAGCTCGCCTTACATGAAACACACTCTGCTTTTGAGAAAAGAGCACTCTTCTACTCTACTGTGTTTCCTAAGGGGTCCAAACAGTGAGCTTGCTCAGAACGAAAGAACTGTGCTTCCTACACACATGGGACATATCTAGTTCATCTCTGCTTAGGAAACTAGAAGAACAGTAGCTCCTCTTCAGTCCAATACACTGTACTTGCTAGGAACAGACGGGAGTGCTTTTTGCACTGTGTATGGCAATGGGAGCACAATAGTGACTGTCCTTACCAGAAAACAACTCCTGCTCGTAGGGCCAGAAAGTGCATGTGATTCAACTCCATTTAGGACTGGGAAACAAACGCTAGCTCGCCTTACAAGAAACACAGTCTGCTTTTGAGAAAAGAGCACTCTTCTACTCTACTGTGTTTCCTATGGGGTCCAAACAGTGAGCTTGCTCAGAAAAAAAGAACTGTGCTTCCTACACACATGGGCCATATCTAGTTCAACTCTGCTTAGGAAACTGAGAAGAACAGTAGCTCCTCTTAAGTCCAATACACTGTAATTGCTGGGAACAGACGCGAGTGCTATTTGCACTGTGTAGGGAAATTGAAGCACAATAGTGACTCGTCTTACCAAAAACAACTCTTGCTCATAGGACAAAAAACTGCATGTGACTCAACTACATTTAGGACTGGGAAACAAACGCTAGCTCGCCTTACAAGAAACACACTATGCTGTTGAGAAAAGAACACTCTTCTACTCTATTGTTTTCCCATAGGGCCAGAACAGTGAGCTTGCTCAGAACAAAAAAACTGTGCTTCCTACACTTACAGGGCATATCTAGTTCAACTCTGCTTAGGAAACTGAGAAGAACAGTAGCTCCTCTTCAGTCCAATACACTGTACTTGCAAGGAACTGACGGGAGTGCTATTTGCACTGTGTATGGCAATGGCAGCGCAATAGTGACTATTCTTACCATAAAACAACTCTTGCTCGTAGGACTAGAAAGTGCATGTGATTCAACTCTATTTAGGACTGGGAAACAAACGCTAGCTCGCCTTACAAGAAACACACTCTGCTTTAGAGAAAGCAGCACTCATCTAGTCTACTGTGTTTCCTATGTGGTCCAATAAGTGAGCTTGCTCAGAACAAAAGAACTGTGCTTCCTACACACAGGGACCATATGTAGTTCAACTCTGCTTAGGAACCTGACAAGAACAGTAGCTCCTCTTCAGTCCAACATTGTACTTGCTGGGAACAGACGCGAGTGCTGTTTGCACTGTGTATGGCAATGGCAGCGCAATAGTGACTTTCCTTACCAGAAAACAACTCTTGCTCGTAGGACAAAAACTGCATGTGACTCAACTCCATTTAGGACTGAGAAACAAACGCTACCTCGCCTTACATGAAATACACTCTGCTTTTGAGAAAAGAGCACTCTTCTACTCTACTGTGTTTCCTATGGCGTCCGAACAGTGAGCTTGCTCAGAACAAAAGAACTGTGCTTCCTACACACGGGCCATATCTAGTTCAACTCTGCTCAGGAACCTGACAAGAACAGTAGATCCTCTTTAGTCCAATACACTGTACTTGTCGGCAACAGACGCCAGTGCTATTTGTCCTGTGTATGGGAATGGCAGCGCAATAGTGACTATTCTTACCATAAAACAACTCTTGCTCATAGGACCAGAAACTGCATGTGTTTCAACTCCATTTAGGACTGGGAAACAAACGCTGGCTCGCCTTACAAGAAACACACTCTGCTTTAGAGAAAAGAGCACTCTTCTACTCTACTGTGTTTCCTATAGGGCCAGAACAGTGAGCTTGCTCAGAACATAAGAACTGAGCTTCCTACACACACGGGCCATATCTAGTTCAACTCTGCTTAAGAAACTGACAAGAACAGTAGCTCCTCTTCAGTCCGATACACTGTACTTGCTGGGATCAGACGCCAGTGCTATTTGCACTGTGTATGGCAATGGGAGTTCAAAATTGACTTTCCTTACCAGAAAACAACTCTTGCTCATAGTACCAAAAACTGCATGGGATTCAACTTCATTTAGGACTGGGAAACAAACGCTATCTCGCCTTACAAGAAACACACTCTGCTTTAGAGAAAGAAGCACTCTTCTAGTCTACTGTGTTTCCTATGGGGTCCAAACAGTGAGGTTGCTCAGAACAAAAGAACTATGCTTCCTACACACACAGACCATATGTAGTTCAACTCTGCTTAGGAACCTTACAAGAACAGTAGCTCCTCTTCAGTCCAACACTGTACTTGCTGGGAACAGACGCGAGTGCTACTTGCACTGTGTATGGAAATGGGAGCACAATAGTGACTCGTCTTACCAGAAAACAACTCTTGCTCATAGGACAAAAAACTGCATGTGACTCAACTCCATTTTGGACTGGGAAACAAACTCTAGCTCGCCTTACAAGAAACACTCTCTGCTTTTGAGAAAAGAGCACTCTTCTACTCTACTGTGTTTCCCATAGGGCCAGAACGGTGAGCTTGCTCAGAACAAAAAAACTGTGCTTCCTACACACACGGGCCATATCTAGTTCAACTCTGCTTAGGAAACTGACAAGAACAGTAGCACCTCTTCAGTCCGATACACTGTACCTGCTGGGATCAGACGCGAGTGCTATTTGCACTGTGTATGTCAATGGGAGCACAATAGTGACTTTCCTTAACAGAAAACAACTCTTGCTCGTAGGACCAGAAAATGCATGAGATTCAACTCCATTTAGGACTGGGAAAAAAACGCTAGCTTGCCTTACGAGAAACACAATCTGCTTTTGAGAAAAGAGCACTCTTCTACTCTACGGTGTTTCCTATAGGGCCAGAACAGTGAGCTTGCTCAGAAGAAAAGAACTGTGCTTCCTACACACGGGCCATATCTAGTTCAACTCTGCTTAGGAAACTGAGAAGAACAGTAGCTCCTCTTCAGTCCGATACACTGTACTTGCTGGGAACAGACGCGAGTGCTATTTGCACTGTATATGGCAATGGGAGCACAATAGGGACTTTCCTTACCAGAAAACAACTCTTGCTCGTAGGACCAGAAAGTGCATGTGATTAAACTCCATTTAGGACTGGGAAACAAATGCTAGCTCGCCTTACGTGAAACACACTCTGCTTTTGAGAAAAGAGCACTCTTCTACTCTACTGTGTTTCCTATGGGGTCCAAACAGTGAGCTTGCTCAGAACAAAAGAACTGTGCTTCCTACACACATGAGCCATATCTAGTTCAACTCTGCTTACGAAACTAAAAAGAACAGTAGCTCCTCTTCAGTCCAATACACTGTACTTGCTGGGAACAGACGCGAGTGCTATTTGCACTGTGTATGGCAAAGGGAGTGCAATAGTGACTTTCCTTACCAGAAAACAACTCTTGTTCGTAGGACCAGAAACTGCATGTGATTCAACTCCATTTAGGACTAGGAAACAAACGCTAGCTTGCCCTACAAGAAACACACTCTGCTTTAGAGAAAAGAGCACTCTTCTACTCTACTGTGTTTCCTAAAGGGCCAGAACAGTGAGCTTGCTGAGAACATAAGAACTGAGCTTTCTACACACACGGGGCATATCTAGTTCAACTCTGCTTAGGAAACTGACAAGAACAGTAGCTCCTCTTCAGTCTGATACACTGTACTTGCTGGGAACAGACGCCAGTGCTATTTGCACTGTGTATGGCAATCGGAGTGCAATAGTGACTTTCATTACCAGAAAACAACTCTTGCTCATAGTACCAAAAACTGCATGGGATTCAACTTCATTTAGGACTGGGAAACAAACGCTATCTCGCCTTACAAGAAACACACTCTGCTTTAGAGAAAGAAGCACTCTTCTAGTCTACTGTGTTTCCTATGGGGTCCAAACAGTGAGGTTGCTCAGAACAAAAGAACTATGCTTCCTACACACACAGACCATATGTAGTTCAACTCTGCTTAGGAACCTTACAAGAACAGTAGCTCCTCTTCAGTCCAACACTGTACTTGCTGGGAACAGACGCGAGTGCTACTTGCACTGTGTATGGAAATGGGAGCACAATAGTGACTCGTCTTACCAGAAAACAACTCTTGCTCATAGGACAAAAAACTGCATGTGACTCAACTCCATTTTGGACTGGGAAACAAACTCTAGCTCGCCTTACAAGAAACACTCTCTGCTTTTGAGAAAAGAGCACTCTTCTACTCTACTGTGTTTCCCATAGGGCCAGAACGGTGAGCTTGCTCAGAACAAAAAAACTGTGCTTCCTACACACACGGGCCATATCTAGTTCAACTCTGCTTAGGAAACTGACAAGAACAGTAGCACCTCTTCAGTCCGATACACTGTACCTGCTGGGATCAGACGCGAGTGCTATTTGCACTGTGTATGTCAATGGGAGCACAATAGTGACTTTCCTTAACAGAAAACAACTCTTGCTCGTAGGACCAGAAAATGCATGAGATTCAACTCCATTTAGGACTGGGAAAAAAACGCTAGCTTGCCTTACGAGAAACACAATCTGCTTTTGAGAAAAGAGCACTCTTCTACTCTACGGTGTTTCCTATAGGGCCAGAACAGTGAGCTTGCTCAGAAGAAAAGAACTGTGCTTCCTACACACGGGCCATATCTAGTTCAACTCTGCTTAGGAAACTGAGAAGAACAGTAGCTCCTCTTCAGTCCGATACACTGTACTTGCTGGGAACAGACGCGAGTGCTATTTGCACTGTATATGGCAATGGGAGCACAATAGGGACTTTCCTTACCAGAAAACAACTCTTGCTCGTAGGACCAGAAAGTGCATGTGATTAAACTCCATTTAGGACTGGGAAACAAATGCTAGCTCGCCTTACGTGAAACACACTCTGCTTTTGAGAAAAGAGCACTCTTCTACTCTACTGTGTTTCCTATGGGGTCCAAACAGTGAGCTTGCTCAGAACAAAAGAACTGTGCTTCCTACACACATGAGCCATATCTAGTTCAACTCTGCTTACGAAACTAAAAAGAACAGTAGCTCCTCTTCAGTCCAATACACTGTACTTGCTGGGAACAGACGCGAGTGCTATTTGCACTGTGTATGGCAAAGGGAGTGCAATAGTGACTTTCCTTACCAGAAAACAACTCTTGTTCGTAGGACCAGAAACTGCATGTGATTCAACTCCATTTAGGACTAGGAAACAAACGCTAGCTTGCCCTACAAGAAACACACTCTGCTTTAGAGAAAAGAGCACTCTTCTACTCTACTGTGTTTCCTAAAGGGCCAGAACAGTGAGCTTGCTGAGAACATAAGAACTGAGCTTTCTACACACACGGGGCATATCTAGTTCAACTCTGCTTAGGAAACTGACAAGAACAGTAGCTCCTCTTCAGTCTGATACACTGTACTTGCTGGGAACAGACGCCAGTGCTATTTGCACTGTGTATGGCAATCGGAGTGCAATAGTGACTTTCATTACCAGAAAACAACTCTTGCTCATAGGACCAGAAACTGCATGTGATTCAACTCCATTTAGGACTGGGAAACAAACGCTACCTCGCCTTACATGAAATACACTCTGCTTTTGAGAAAAGAGCACTCTTCTACTCTACTGTGTTTCCTATGGCGTCCGAACAGTGAGCTTGCTCAGAACAAAAGAACTGAGCTTCCTACACACACGGGCCATATCTAGTTCAACTCTGCTTAGGAACCTGACAAGAACAGTAGATCCTCTTTAGTCCAATACACTGTACTTGCTGGCAACAGACGCCAGTGCTATTTGTCCTGTGTATGGCAATGGCAGCGCAATAGTGACTATTCTTACCATAAAACAACTCTTGCTCATAGGACCAGAAACTGCATGTGTTTCAACTCCATTTAGGACTGGGAAACAAACGCTGGCTCGCCTTACAAGAAACACACTCTGCTTTAGAAAAAAGAGCACTCTTCTACTCTACTGTGTTTCCCATAGGGCCAGAACGGTGAGCTTGCTCAGAACAAAAAAATTGTGCTTCCTACACACACGGGCCATATCTAGTTCAACTCTGCTTAGGAAACTGACAAGAACAGTAGCTCCTCTTCAGTCCGATACACTGTACCTGCTGGGATCCGACGCGAGTGCTATTTGCACTGTGTATGTCAATGGGAGCACAATAGTGACTTTCCTTAACAGAAAACAACTCTTGCTCGTAGGACCAGAAACTGCATGTGATTCAACTCCATTTAGGACTGGGAAAAAAACGCTAGCTTGCCTTACAAGAAACACACTCTGCTTTTGAGAAAAGAGCACTCTTCTACTCTACGGTGTTTCCTATAGGGCCAGAACAGTGTGCTTGCTCAGAACATAATAACTGTGCTTCCTACACACACGGGCCATATCTAGTTCAACTCTTCTTAGGAACCTGACAAGAACAGTAGATCCCCTTTAGTCCAATACACTGTACTTGCTGGGAACAAACGCCAGTGCTATTTGTCCTGTGTATGGCAATGGCAGCGCAATAGTGATTATTCTTACCATAAAACAACTCTTGCTCGTAGGACAAGAAACTGCATGTGTTTCAACTCCATTTAGGACTGGGAAACAAACACTAGCTCGCCTTACAAGAAACACTCTCTGCTTTAGAGAAAAGAGCACTCTTCTACTCTACTGTGTTTCCTATAGGGCCAGAACAGTGAGTTTGCTCAGAACAAAAGAACTGTGCTTCCTACACACTGGCCATATCTAGTTGAACTCTGCTTAGGAAACTGACAAGAACAGTAGCTCCTCTTCAGTCTGATACACTGTACTTGCTGGGAACAGACGCGAGTGCTGTTTGCACTGTATATGGCAATGGGAGCACAATAGGGACTTTCCTTACCAGAAAACAACTCTTGCTCGTAGGACCAGAAAGTGCATGTGATTAAACTCCATTTAGGACTGGGAAACAAATGCTAGTTCGCCTTACATGAAACACACTCTGCTTTTGAGAAAAGAGCACTCTTCTACTCTACTGTCTTTCCTATGTGGTCCAAACAGTGAGCTTGTTCAGAACAAAAGAACTGTGCTTCCTACACACATGGGTCATATCTAGTTAAACTCTGCTTACGAAACTGAAAAAAACAGTAGTTCCTCTTCAGTCCAATACACTGTACTTGCTGGGAACATACGCGAGTGCTATTTGCGCTGTGTAGGGCAATTGGAGCACAATAGTGACTCGTCTTACCAGAAAACAACTCTTGCTCATAGGACAAAAAACTGCATGTGACTCAACTACATTTAGGACTGGGAAACAAACTCTAGCTCGCCTTACAAGTAACACACTCTGCTTTTGAGAAAAGAACACTCTTCTACTCTACTTTGTTTCCCAAAGGGCTAGACCAATGAGCTTGCTCAGAACAAAAGAACTGTGCCTCCTACACACACGGGGCATATCTAGTTCAACTCTGCTTAGGAAACTGAGAAGAACAGTAGCGCCTCTTCAGTCCAATACACTGTACTTGCTAGGAACAGACGGGAGTGCTATTTGCACTGTGTATGGCAATGGGAGTGCAATAGTGACTTTCCTTACCAGAAAACAACTCTTGCTTGTAGGACCAGAAACTGCATGTGATTCAACTCCATTTAGGACTGGGAAACAAACGCTAGCTCGCCTTACACGAAACACAGTCTGCTTTTGAGAAAAGAGCACTCTTCTACTCTACTGTGTTTCCTATGGGGTCCAAACAGTGAGCTTGCTCAGAACAAAAAAAATTGTGCTTCCTACACACACGGCCATATTTAGTTCAAGTCTGCTTAGGAACCTGACAAGAACAGTAGCTCCTCTTCAGTCCAATACACTGTACTTGCTGGCAACAGACGTCAGTGCTATTTGTCCTGTGTATGGCAATGGCAGCGCAATAGTGACTTTCCTTACCAGAAAACAACTCTTGCTCATAGTACCAGAAACTGCATGGGATTCAACTCCATTTAGGACTGGGAAACAAACGCTAGCTCACCTTACAAGAAACACACTCTGCTTTAGAGAAAGGAGCACTCTTCTAGTCTACTGTGTTTCCTATGGGGTCCAAACAGTGAGCTTGCTCAGAACAAAAGAACTGTGCTTCCTACACACACTGACCATATGTAGTTCAACTCTGCTTAGGAACCTCACAAGAACAGTAGCTCCTCTTCAGTCCAACACTGTACTTGCTGGGAACAGACGCGAGTGCTATTTGCACTGTGTATGGCAATGGGAGCGCAATAGTGACTTTCCTTACCAGAAAACAACTCTTGCTTGTAGGACCAGAAACTGCATGGGATTCAACTCCATTTAGGACTAGGAAACAAACGCTAGCTTGCCCTACAAGAAACACACTCTGCTTTTGAGAAAAGAGCACTCTTCTACTCTACTGTGTTTCCTATGGGGTCCGAACAGTGAGCTTGCTCAGAACAAAAGAACTGTGCTTCCTACACACATGGGCCATATCTAGTTCACCTCTGCTTAGGAAACTGAAAAGAACAGTAGATCCTATTCAGTCCAATACACTGTACTTGCTGGGAACAGACGCGAGTGCAATTTGTACTGTGAATGACAATGGGAGCACAATAGTGACTCGTATTACCAGAAAACAACTCTAGCTCATAGGACAAAAAACTGCATGTGATTCAACTCCATTTAGGACTGGGAAACAAACACTAGCTCGCCTTACAAGAAACACACTCTGCTTTTGAGAAAAGAGCACTCTTCTACTCTACTGTGTTTCCTATAGGGCCAGAACTGTGAGCTTACTCAGAACATAATAACTGTGCTTCCTACACACACGGGCCATATCTAGTTCAACTCTGCTTAGGAACCTGACAAGAACAGTAGATCCCCTTTAGTCCAATACACTGTACTTGCTGAGAACAAACGCCAGTGCTATTTGTCCTGTGTATTTCAATGGCAGCACAATAGTGACTATTCTTACCATAAAAAAAACTCTTGCTCATAGGACCAGAAATTGCATGTGTTTCAACTCCATTTAGGACTGGGAAACAAACGCTAGCTCGCCTTACAAGAAACACACTCTGCTTTAGAGAAAAGAGCACTCTTCTACTCTACTGTGTTTCCTATAGGGCCAGAACAGTGAGCTTGCTCAGAACAAAAGAACTGTGCTTCCTACACACGGGCCATATCTAGTTCAACTCTGCTTAGGAAACTGACAAGAACAGTAGCTCCTCTACAGTCCGATACACTGTACTTGCTCGGAACAAACGTGAGTGCTATTTGCACTGTATATGGCAATGGGATTGCAATATTGACTTTCCTTACCAGAAAACAACTCTTGCTCATAGGACCAGAAACTGCATGTGATTCAACTCCGTTTAGGACTGGGAAACAAACGCTACCTCGCATTACATGAAACACACTCTGCTTTTGAGAAAAGAGCACTCTTCTACTCTACTGTGTTTCCTATGGGGTCCGAACAATAAGCTTGCTCAGAACAAAAGAACTGTGCTTCCTACACACATGAGCCATATCTAGTTCACCTCTGCTTAGGAAACTGAAAAGAACAGTAGCTCCTCTTCAGTCCAATACACTGTACTTGCTGGGAAAAGACGCGAGTGCTATCTGCACTGTGTATAGCAATGGGAGCAAAATAGTGACTCGTCTTACCAGAAAACACCTCTTCCTCGTAGGAAAAAAAACTGCATGTGACTCAACTCCATTTAGCACAGGAAACAAACGCTAGCTTGCCTTACAAGAAACATACTCAGCTTTTGAGAAAAGAGCACTCTTCTACTCTACTGTGTTTCCTTTAGGGCCAGAACAGTGAGCTTGCTCAGAACATAATAACTGTGCTTCCTACACACACGGGCCATATCTAGTTCAACTCTGCTTAGGAACCTGACAAGAACAGTAGATCCCCTTTAGTCTAATTCACTGTACTGGCTGGGAACAGACGCCAGTGCTCTTTGTCCTGTGTATGGCAATGGCAGCGCAATAGTGACTACTCTTACCATAAAACAACTCTTGCTAGTAGGAACAGAAACTGCATGTGTTTCAACTCCATTTAGGACTGGGAAACAAACGCTAGCTCGCCTTACAAGAAATACACTCTCCTTTAGAGAAAAGAGCACTCTTCTACTCTACTGTGTTTCCCATAGGGCCAGAACGGTGAGCTTGCTCAGAACAAAAGAACTGTGCTTCCTACACACACGGGCCATATCTAGTTCAACTCTGCTTAGGAAACTGATAAGAACAATAGGTCCTCTTCAGTCCGATACACTGTACTTGCTGGGATCAGACGCAAGTGCTATTTGCACTGTGTATGGCAATGGGAGCACAATAGTGCCTTTCCTTACCAGAAAACAACTCTTGCTCGTAGGATCAGAAACTGAATGTGATTCAACTCCATTTAGGACCGGGAAAAAAACGCTAGCTTGCCTTACAAGAAACACACTCTGCTTTTGAGAAAAGAGCACTCTTCTACTCTACTGTGTTTCCTATAGGGCCAGAACAGTGAGCTTGCTCAGAACATAATAACTGTGCTTCCTACACACACGGGCCATATCTAGTTCAACTCTGCTTAGGAACCTGACAAGAACAGTAGCTCCTCTTCAGTCCGATACACTGTACTTGCTGGGAACAGACGCCAGTGCTATTTGCACTGTGTATGGCAATGGGATTGCAATAGTGACTTTCCTTACCAGAAAACAACTCTTGCTCAGAGGACCAGAAACTGCATGTGATTCAACTGCATTTATGACTGGGAAACAAACGCTACCTCGCCTTACATGAAAGACACTCGGCTTTTGAGAAAAGAGCACTCTTCTACTCTACTGTGTTTCCTAAGGGGTCCGAACAGTAAGCTTGCTCAGAACAAAAGAACTGTGCTTCCTACACACATGGGAGATATCTAGTTCACCTCTGCTTAGGAAACTGAAAAGAACAGTAGATCCTATTCAGTCCAATACACTGTACTTGCTGGGAACAGACACGAGTGCTATTTGCACTGTGTATGGCAATGGGAGCACAATAGTGACTCGTCTTACCAGAAAACAACTCTTGCTCGTAGGACAAAAAACTGCATGTGACTCAACTACATTTAGGACTGGGAAACAAACTCCAGCTCGCCTTACATGAAACACAATCTGCTTTTGAGAAAAGTGCACTCTTCTACTCTACTGTGTTTCCCATAGGGCTAGAACAATGAGCTTGCTCAGAACAAAAGAACTGTGCTTCCTACACACACGGGGCATATCTATTTCAACTCTGTTTAGGAAACTGACAAGAACAGTAGCTCCTCTTCAGTCCAATACACTGTACTTGCTAGGAACAAACGGGAGTGCTATTTGCACTGTGTATGTCAATGGGAGCGCAATAGTGACTTTACTTACCAGAAAACAACTCTTGCACGTAGGACCAGAAACTGCGTGTGATTCAACTCTATTTAGGACTGGGAAACAAACGCTAGCTCGCCTTACAAGAAACACAGTCTGCTTTTGAGAAAAGAGCACTCTTCTACTCTACTGTGTTTCCTATGGGGTCCAAAAAGTGAGCTTGCTCAGAACAAAAGAACTGTGTTTCCTACACACACAGACCATATGTAGTTCAACTCTGATTAGGAACCTGACAAGAACAGTAGCTCCTCTTCAGTCCAACACTGTACTTGCTGGGAACAGACGCCAGTGCTATTTGCACTGTGTATGGCAATGGGAGCACAATAGTGACTTTCCTTACCAGAAAACAACTCTTGTTCGTAGGACCAGAAACTGCATGTGATTCAACTCCATTTAGGACTAGGAAACAAACGCTAGCTTGCCCTACAAGAAACACACTCTGCTTTAGAGAAAAGAGCACTCTTCTACTCTACTGTGTTTCCTATAGGGCCAGAACAGTGAGCATGCTCAGAACATAAGAACTGAGCTTCCTTCACACACGGGCCATATCTGGTTCAACTCTGCTTAGGAAGATGACAAGAACAGTAGCTCCTCTTCAGTCCGATACACTGTACTTGCTGGGAACAGACGCCAGTGCTATTTGCACTGTGTATGGCAATGGGAGTGCAATAGTGACTTTCCTCACCAGAAAACAACTCTTGCTCATAGGACCAGAAACTGCATATGATTCAACTCCATTTAGGACTGGGAAACAAACGCTACCTCGCCTTACATGAAAAACACTCTGCTTTTGAGAAAAGAGCACTCTTCTACTCTAGTGTGTTTCCTATGGGGTCCGAACAGTGAGCTTGCTCAGAACAAAAGAAATGTGCTTCCTACACACATGGGCCATATCTAGTTCACCTCTGCTTAGGAAACTGAAAAGAACAGTAGATCCTATTCAGTCCAATACACTGTACTTGCTGGGAACAGACGCGAGTGCTATTTGCACTGTGTATGGCAATGGGAGCACAATAGTGACTCGTCTTACCAGAAAACAACTCTTGCTCGTAGGACAAAAAACTGCATGTGACTCAACTCCATTTAGGACTGGGAAACAAATGCTAGCTCTCCTTACATGAAACACACACTGCTTTTGAGAAAAGAGCACTCTTCTACTCTACTGTGTTTCCTAAGGGGTCCAGACAGTGAGCTTGCTCAGAACAAAAGTACTGTGCTTCCTACACACATGGGCCATATCTAGTTCAAGTCTGCTTAGGAAACTGAAAAGAACAGTAGATCCTCTTCAGTCCAATACACTGTACTTGCTGGGAACAGATGCGAGTGCTATTTGCACTGTGTAGGGCAATTGGAGCACAATAGTGACTAGTCTTACCAGAAAACAACTCTTGCTCATAGGACAAAAAAACTGCATGTGACTCAACTACATTTTGGACTGGAAACAAACTCTAGCTCGCCTTACAAGAAACACAATCTGCTTTTGAGAAAAGAACACTCTTCTACTCTACTGTGTTTCCCATAGGGCCAGAACAATGAGCTTGCTCAGAACAAAAGAACTGTGCTTCCTACACACACGGGGCATATCTAGTTCAACTCTGCTTAGGAAACTGACAAGAACAGTAGCTCCTCTTCAGTCCAATACACTGTACTTGCTGGCAACAGACGCCAGTGCTATTTGTCCTGTGTATGGCAATGGCAACACAATAGTGACTTTCTTTACCAGAAAACAACTCTTGCTCATAGTACCAGAAACTGCATGGGATTCAACTCCATTTAGGACTGGGAAACAAACGCTTGCTCGCCTTACAAGAAACACACTGTGCTTTAGAGAAAGGAGCACTCTTCTAGTCTACTGTGTTTCCTATGGGGTCCAAACAGTGAGTTTGCTCAGAACAAAAGAACTGTGCTTCCTGCATACACGGACCATATGTAGTTCAACTCTGCTTAGGAACCTGACAAGAACAGTAGCTGCTCTTCAGTCCAACACTGTACATGCTGGGAACAGACGCGAGTGCTATTTGCACTGTGTATGGCAATGAGAGCGCAATAGTGACTTTCCTTTCCAGAAAACAACTCTTGTTCGTAGGACCAGAAACTGCATGTGATTCAACTCCATTTAGAACTACGAAACAAACGCTAGCTTGCCCTCCAAATAACACACTCTGCTTTAAAGAATAGAGCACTCTTCTACTCTACTGTGTTTCCTAAAGAGCCAGAACATTGAGCTTGCTCAGAACATAAGAACTGAGCTTCCTACACACACGGGCCATATCTAGTTCAAGTCTGCTTAGGAAACTGACAAGAACAGTAGCTCCTCTTCAGTCCAATACACTGTACCTGCTGGGAACAGACGCCAGTGCTATTTGCACTGTGTACGGCAATGGGAGTGCAATAGTGACTTTCCTTACCAGAAAAAAAACTCTTGCTCATAGGACCAGAAACTGCATGTGATTCAACTCCATTTAGAACTGGGAAACAAACGCTACCTTGCCTTACATGAAACACACTCTGCTTTTGAGAAAAGAGCACTCTTCTACTCTACTGTGTTTCCTATGGGGTCCGAACAGTGAGCTTGCTCAGAACAAAAGGTCTGTGCTTCCTACACACACGGGCCATATCTAGTTCAACTCTGCTTAGGAACCTGACAAGAACAGTAGATCCTTTTCAGTCCAATACACTGTACTTGCTGGGAACAGACTCCAGTGCTATTTGTCCTGTGTATGGCAATGGCAGCACAATAGTGACTATTCTTACCATAAAACAACTCTTGCTCGTAGGACCAGAAACTGCATGTGTTTCAACTCCATTTAGGATTGGGAAACAAACGCTAGCTCGCCTTACAAGAATCACACTTTGCTTTAGAGAAAAGAGCACTCTTCTACTCTACTGTGTTTCCCATAGGGCCAGAACAGTGAGCTTGTTCAGAAAAAAAGAACTGTGCTTCCTACACACGGGCCATATCTAGTTCATCTCTGCTTAGGAAACTGACAAGAACAGTAGCTCCTCTTCAATCCAATACACTGTACTTGCTGGGAACAGACGCGAGTGCTATTTGCACTGTGTATGGCAATGGGAGCGCAATAGTGTCTTTCCTTACCAGAAAACAACTCTTGCTCATAGTACCAGAAACTGCATGGGATTCAACTTTATTTAGGACTGGGAAACAAAGGCTTGCTCGCCTTACAAGAAACACACTCTGCTTTAGAGAAAGGAGCACTCATCTAGTCTACTGTGTTTCCTATGGGGTCCAAACAGTGAGAGCTTGCTCAGAACAAAAGAACTGTGCTTCCTACACACATGGACCATATGTAGTACAACTCTGCTTAGGAACCTGACAAGAACAGTAGCTCCTCTTCAGCCCAACACTGTACTTGCTGGGAACAGACGCGAGTGCTATTTGCACTGTTTATGGCAATGGGAGCGCAATAGTGACTTTCCTTACCAGAAAACAACTCTTGCTCGTAGGACCAGAAACTGCATGTGATTCAACTCCATTTAGGACTAGGAAACAAACGCTAGCTTGCCCTTTAAGAAACACACTCTGCTTTTGAGAAAACAGCACTCTTCTACTCTACTGTGTTTCCTAAAGGGCCAGAACATTGAGCTTGCTCAGAACATAACAACTGAGCTTCCTACACACACGGGCCATATCTAATTCAACTCTGCTTAGGAAACTGACAAGAACAGTAGCTCCTCTTCTGTCCGATACACTGTACTTGCTGGGAACAGACGCCAGTGCTATTTACAGTGTGTGTGGCAATGGGAGCGCAATAGTGACTTTCCTTACCAGAAAACAACTCTTGCTTATAGGACCAGAAACTGCATGTGATTCAACTCCATTTAGGACTAAGAAACAAACGCTAGCTTGCCTTACAAGAAACACACTCTGCTATAGAGAAAAGAGCACTCTTGTACTCTACTGTGTTTCCTATAGGGCCAGAACAGTGAGCTTGCTCAAAACATAAGAACTGAGCTTCCTACACACACGGGCCATATCTAGTTCAACTCTGTTTAGGAAACTGACAAGAACAGTAGCTCCTCTTCAGTCCAATACAGTGTACTTAGGGAACAGACGCCAGTGCTATTTGCACTGTGTATGGCAAAGGGAGTGCAATAGTGACTTTCACCACCAGAAAACAACTCTTGCTCATAGGACCAGAAAGTGCATGTGATTCAACTCCATTTAAGACTGGGAAACAAACGCTACCTCGCTTTACATGAAACACACTCTGCTTTTGAGAAAAGAGCACTCTTCTACTCTACTGTGTTTCCTATGGGGTCCGAATAGTGAGCTTGCTCAGAACAAAAGAACTGTGCTTCCTACACACATGGGCCATATCTAGTTCACCTCTGCTTAGGAAACTGAAAAGAACAGTAGATCCTATTTAGTCCAATACACTTTACTTGCTGGGAACAGACGCGAGTGCTATTTGCACTGTGTATGGCAATGGGAGCACAATAGTGACTCGTCCTACCAGAAAACAACTCTTGCTCGTAGGACAAAAAACTGCATGTGACTCAACACCATTTAGGACTGGGAAACAAACTCTAGCTTGTCTTACAAGAAACACACTCTGCTTTTGAGAAAAGAGCACTCTTCTACTCTACTGTGTTTCCCATAGGGCGAGAAGGGTGAACTTGCTCAGAACAAAAGAACTGTGCTTCCTACACACACGGGCCATATCTAGTTAAACTCTGCTTAGGAACCTGACAAGAACAGTAGATCCCCTTTAGTCCAATACACTGTACTTGCTGGGAACAGACGCCAGTGCTATTTGTCCTGTGTATGGCAAAGGCAGCGCAATAGTGACTATTCTTACCATAAAACAACTCTTGCTCGTAGGACCAGAAACTGCATGTGTTTCAACTCCATTTAGGACTGGGAAACAAACGCTAGCTCGCCTTACAAGAATCACACTCTGCTTTAGAGAAAAGAGCACTCTTCTACTCTACTGTGTTTCCTATAGGGCCAGAACGGTGAGCTTGCTCAGAACAAAAGAACTGTGCTTCCTACACACGGGCCATATCTAGTTCAACTCTGCTTAGGAAACTGGCAAGAACAGTAGCTCCTCTTCAGTCCAATACACTGTACTTGCTGGGAACAGACGCGAGTGCTATTTGCACTGTGTATGGCAATGGGAGCGCAATAGTGTCTTTCCTTACCAGAAAACAACTCTTGCTCATAGTACCAGAAACTTCATGGGATTCAACTCCATTTATGACTGGGAAACAAAAGCTAGCTCGCCTTACAAGAAACACAGTCTGCTTTTGAGGAAAGAGCACTCTTCTACTCTACTGGGTTTCCTATGGGGTCCAAACAGTGAGCTTGCTCAGAACAAAAAAAATTGTGCTTCCTACACACACGGCCATATGTAGTTCATGTCTGCTTAGGAACCTGACAAGAACAGTAGATCCTCTTCCGTCCAATACACTGTATTGCTGGCAACAGACGCCAGTGCTATTTGTCCTGTGTATGGCAATGGCAGCGCGATCGTGACTTTCCTTACCAGAAAACAACTCTTGCTCATAGTACCAGAAACTGCATGGGATTCAACTCCATTTAGGACTGGGAAACAAAGGCTAGCTCGCCTTACAAGAAACACACTCTGCTTTAGAGAAAGGAGCACTCTTCTAGTCTACTGTGTTTCCTATGTGGTCCAAACAGTGAGAGCTTGCTCAGAACAAAAGAACTGTGCTTCCTACACACGGACCATATGTAGTACAACTCTGCTTAGGAACCTGACAAGAACAGTAGCTCCTCTTCAGCCCAACACTGTACTTGCTGAGAACAGACGCGAGTGCTATTTGCACTGTGTATGGCAATGGGAGCGCAATAGTGACTTTCCTTACCAGAAAACAACTCTTGCTGGTAGGACCAGAAACTGCATGTGATTCAACTCCATTTAGGACTAGGAAACAAACGCTAGCTTGCCCTTTAAGAAACACACTCTGCTTTTGAGAAAAGAGCACTCTTCTACTCTACTGTGTTTCGTAAAGAACCAGAACATTGAGCTTGCTCAGAACATAAGAACTGAGCTTCCTACACACACGGGCCATATCTAGTTCAACTCTGCTTAGGAAACTGACAAGAACAGTAGCTCCTCTTCAGTCCGATACACTGTACTTGCTGGGAACAGACGCCAGTGCTATTTGCACTGTGTATGGCAATGGGAGTGCAATAGTGACTTTCCTCACCAGAAAACAACTCTTGCTCATAGGACCAGAAACTGCATGTGATTCAACTCCATTTAGGACTGGGAAACAAACGCTACCTCGCCTTGTATGAAACACACTCTGCTTTTGAGAAAAGTGGACTCTTCTACTCTACTGTGTTTCCTATCGGGTCCGAACAGTGAGCTTGCTCAGAACAAAAGAACTGTGCTTCCTACACACACGGGCCATATCTAGTTAAACTCTGCTTAGGAAACTGACAAGAACAGGAGATCCCCTTTAGTCCAATACACTGTACTTGCTGGGAACAGACGCCAGTGCTATTTGTCCTGTGTATGGCAATGTCAGCGCAATAGTGACTATTCTTACCATAAAACAACTCTTGCTCGTAGGACCAGAAACTGCATGTGTTTCAACTCCATTTAGGACTGGGAAACAAACGCTAGCTCGCCTTACAAGAATCACACTCTGCTTTAGAGAAAAGAGCACTCTTCTACTCTAGTGTGTTTCCTATAGGGCCAGAACGGTGAGCTTGCTCAGAACAAAAGAACTGTGCTTCCTACACACGGACCATATCTAGTTCAACTCTGCTTAGGAAACTGAGAAGAACAGTAGCACCTCTTCAGTCCTATACACTGTACTTGCTTTGAACAGACGCGAGTGCTATTTGCACTGTGTATGGCAATGGGAGCACAATAGTGACTTTCCTTACCAGAAAACAACTCTTGCTCATAGGACCAGAAACTGCATGTGATTCAACTCCATTTAGGACTGGGAAACAAATGCTAGCTCGCCTTACAAGAAACACAGTCTGCTTTTGAGTAAAGAGCACTCTTCTACTCTACTGTGTTTCCTATGGGGTCCAAACAGTGAGCTTCCTCAGAACAAAAAAAACTGTGCTTCCTACACACACGGCCATATCTAGTTCAAGTCTGCTTAGGAACCTGACAAGAACAGTAGATCCTTTTCAGTCCAATACACTGTACTTGCTGGCAACAGACGCCAGTGCTATTTGTCCTGTGTATGACAATGGCAGCGCAGTAGTGACTTTCCTTACCAGAAAAAAACTCTTGCTCATAGTACCAGAAACTGCATGGGATTCAACTCCATTTAGGACTGGGAAACAAACGCTAGCTCGCCTTACAAGAAACACACTCTGCTTTAGAGAAAGGAGCACTCTTCTAGTCTACTGTGTTTCCTATGGGGTCCAAACAGTGAGCCTGCTCAGAACAAAAGAACTGTGCTTCCTACACACACGGACCATATGTAGTTCAACTCTGCTTAGGAACCTGACAAGAACAGTAGCTCCTCCTCAGTCCAACACTGTACTTGCTGGGAACAGACGAGAGTGCTATTTGCAGTGTGTGGCAATGGGAGCGCAATAGTGACTTTCCTTACCAGAAAACAACTCTTGCTTGTAGGACCAGAAACTGCATGTGATTCAACTCCATTTAGGACTAAGAAACAAACGCTAGCTTGCCTTACAAGAAACACACTCTGCTATAGAGAAAAGAGCACTCTTGTACTCTACTGTGTTTCCTATATGGCCAGAACAGTGAGCTTGCTCAAAACATAAGAACTGAGCTTCCTACACACACGGGCCATATCTAGTTCAACTCTGTTTAGGAAACTGACAAGAACAGTAGCTCCTCTTCAGTCCAATACACTGTACTTGCTGGGAACAGACGCCAGTGCTATTTGCACTGTGTATGGCAAAGGGAGTGCAATAGTGACTTTCATCACCAGAAAACAACTCTTGCTCATAGGACCAGAAAGTGCATGTGATTCAACTCCATTTAAGACTGGGAAACAAACGCTAACTCGCCTTACATGAAACACACTCTGCTTTTGAGAAAAGAGCACTCTTCTACTCTACTGTGTTTCCTATGGGGTCCGAACAGTGAGCTTGCTCAGAACAAAAGAACTGTGCTTCCTACACACATGGGCCATATCTACTGCACCTCTGCTTAGGAAACTGAAAAGAACAGTAGATCCTATTCAGTCCAATACACTGTACTTGCTGGGAACAGACGCGAGTGCTATTTGCACTGTGTATGGCAATGGGAGCACAATAGTGACTCGTCTTACCAGAAAACAACTCTTGCTCGTAGGACAAAAAGCTGCATGTGACTCAACACCATTTAGGACTGGGAAACAAACTCTAGCTCGCCTTACAAGAAACACACTCTGCTTTTGAGAAAAGAGCACTCTTCTACTCTACTGTGTTTCCCATAGAGCCAGAACGGTGAGCTTGCTCAGAACAAAAGAACTGTGCTTCCTACACACACGGGCCATATCTAGTTCAACTCTGCTTAGGAACCTGACAAGAACAGTAGATCCCCTTTAGTCCAATACACTGTACTTGCTGGGAACAGACGCCAGTGCTATTTGTCCTGTGTATGGCAAAGGCAGCGCAATAGTGACTATTCTTACCATAAAACAGCTCTTGCTCGTAGGACCAGAAACTGCATGTGTTTCAACTCCATTTAGGACTGGGAAACAAACGCTAGCTCGCCTTACAAGAATCACACTCTGCTTTAGAGAAAAGAGCACTCTTCTACTCTACTGTGTTTCCTATAGGGCCAGAACGGTGAGCTTGCTCAGAACAAAAGAACTGTGCTTCCTACACACGGGCCATATCTAGTTCAACTCTGCTTAGGAAACTGACAAGAACAGTAGCTCCTCTTCAGTCCAATACACTGTACTTGCTGGGAACAGACGCGAGTGCTATTTGCACTGTGTATGGCAATGGGAGCGCAATAGTGTCTTTCCTTACCAGAAAACAACTCTTGCTCATAGTACCAGAAACTTCATGGGATTCAACTCCATTTATGACTGGGAAACAAGCGCTAGCTCGCCTTACAAGAAACACAGTCTGCTTTTGAGAAAAGAGCACTCTTCTACTCTACTGTGCTTCCTATGGGGTCCAAACAGTGAGCTTGCTCAGAACAAAAAAAATTGTGCTTCCTACACACACGGCCATATGTAGTTCATGTCTGCTTAGGAACCTGACAAGAACAGTAGATCCTCTTCAGTCCAATACACTGTACTTGCTGGCAACAGACGCCAGTGCTATTTGTCCTGTGTATGGCAATGGCAGCGCGATAGTGACTTTCCTTACCAGAAAACAACTCTTGCTCATAGTACCAGAAACTGCATGGGATTCAACTCCATTTAGGACTGGTAAACAAAGGCTAGCTCGCCTTACAAGAAACACACACTGCTTTAGAGAAAGGAGCACTCTTCTAGTCTACTGTGTTTCCTATGTGGTCCAAACAGTGAGAGCTTGCTCAGAACAAAAGAACTGTGCTTCCTACACACGGACCATATGTAGTACAACTCTGCTTAGGAACCTGACAAGAACAGTAGCTCCTCTTCAGCCCAACACTGTACTTGCTGAGAACAGACGCGAGTGCTATTTGCACTGTGTATGGCAATGGGAGCGCAATGGTGACTTTCCTTACCAGAAAACAACTCTTGCTCGTAGGACCAGAAACTGCATGTGATTCAACTCCATTTAGGACTAGGAAACAAATGCTAGCTCGCCTTACAAGAATCACACTCTGCTTTTGAGAAAAGAGCCCTCTTCTACTCTACTGTGTTTCGTAAAGAACCAGAACATTGAGCTTGCTCAGAACATAAGAACTGAGCTTCCTACACACACGGGCCATATCTAGTTCAACTCTGCTTAGGAAACTGAGAAGAACAGTAGCTCCTCTTCAGTCCAATACACTGTACTTGCTGGGAACAGACGCCAGTGCTATTTGCACTGTGTATGGCAATGGGAGTGCAATAGTGACTTTCCTTACCAGAAAACAACTCTTGCTCATAGGACCAGAAACTGCATGTGATTCAACTCCATTTAGGACTGGGAAACAAACGCTCCCACGCCTTATATGAAACACACTCTGCTTTTGAGAAAAGTGCACTCTTCTACTCTACTGTGTTTCCTATCGGGTCCGAACAGTGAGCTTGCTCAGAACAAAAGAACCGTGCTCCTACACACACGGGCCATATCTAGTTCAACTCTGCTTAGAAAACTGACAAGAACAGTAGGTCCCCTTTACTCCAATACACTGTACTTGCTGGGAACAGACGCCAGTGCTATTTGTCCTGTGTATGGCAATGTCAGCGCCATAGTGACTATTCTTACCATAAAACAACTCTTGCTCATAGGACCAGAAACTGCATGTGTTTCAACTCCATTTAGGACTGGGAAACAAACGCTAGCTCGCCTTACAAGAATCACACTCTGCTTTAGAGAAAAGAGCACTCTTCTACTCTACTGTGTTTCCTATAGGGCCAGAACGGTGAGCTTGGTCAGAACAAAAGAACTGTGCTTCCTACACACGGACCATATCTAGTTCAACTCTGCTTAGGAAACTGAGAAGAATAGTAGCTCCTCTTCAGTCCAATACACTGTACTTGCTTTGAACAAACGCGAGTGCTATTTGCACTGTGTATGGCAATGGGAGTGCAATAGTGACTTTCCTTACCAGAAAACAACTCTTGCTCATAGTACCAGAAACTGCATGGGATTCAACTCCATTTAGGACTGGGAAACAAACGCTACCTTGCCTTACATGAAACACACTCTGCTTTTGAGAAAAGAGCACTCTTCTACTCTACTGTGTTTCCTATGGGGTCCAAACAGTGAGCTTGCTCAGAACAAAAGAACTGTGCTTCCTACAACATTGGCCATATCAAGTTCACCTCTGCTTAGGAAACTGAAAAGAACAGTAGATCCTATTCAGTCCAATACACTGTACTTTCTGGGAACAGACGAGAGTGCTATTTGCACTGTGTATGGCAATGGGAGCACAATAGTGACTTGTCTTACCAGAAAACAACTCTTGCTCGTGGACAAAAAACTGCATGTGACTCAACACAATTTAGGACTGGGAAACAAACTCTAGCTCGCCTTACAAGAAACATACTCTGCTTTTGAGAAAAGAGCACTCTTCTACGCTACTGTGTTTCCCATAGGGCCAGAATGGTGAGCTTGCTCAGAACAAAAGAACTGTGCTTCCTACACACACGGGCCATATCTAGTTCAACTCTGCTTAGGAACCTGACAAGAACAGTAGATCCCCTTTAGTCCAATACACTGTACTTGCTGGGAACAGACGCCAGTGCTATTTGTCCTGTGTATGGCAAATGCAGCGCAATAGTGACTATTCTTACCATAAAAAAACTCTTGCTCATAGGACCAGAAACTGCATGTGTTTCAACTCCATTTAGGACTGGGAAACAAACGCAAACTCGCCTTACAAGAAACACACTCTGCTTTAGAGAAAAGAGCACTCTTCTACTCTACTGTGTTTCCTTTAGGTCCAGAACAGTGAGCTTGCTCAGAACAAAAGAACTGTGCTTCCTACACACGGGCCATATCTAGTTCAACTCTGCTTAGGAAACTGACAAGAACAGTAGCTCCTCTTCAGTCCGATACACTGTACCTGCTGGGAACAGACGCGAGTGCTATTTGCACTGTGTATGGCAATGGGAGCACAATAGGGACTTTCCTTAACAGAAAACAACTCTTGCTCATAGGACCAGAAAGTGCATGTGATTCAACTCCATTTAGGACTGGGAAACAAATGCTACCTCGCCTTACATGAAACACACTCTGCTTTTGAGAAAAGAGCACTCTTCTACTCTACTGTCTTTCCTATGGGGTCCAAACAGTGAGCTTGTTCAGAACAAAAGAACTGTGCTTCCTACACACATGGGCCATATCTAGTTAAACTCTGCTTAGGAAACTGAAAAGAACAGTAGATCCTCTTCAGTCCAATACACTGTACTTGCTGGGAACAGACGCGAGTGCTATTTGCATTGTGTATGGCAATGGGAGCACAATAGTGACTCGTCTTACCAGAAAACAACTCTAGCTCATAGGACAAAAAACTGCATGTGATTCAACTCCATTTAGGACTGGGAAACAAACGCTAGCTCACCTTACAAGAAACACACTCTGCTTTTCAGAAAAGAGCACTCTTCTACTATACTGTGTTTCCTATAGGGCCAGAACAGTGAGCTTACTCAGAACATAATAACTGTGCTTCCTACACACACCGGCCATATCTAGTTAAACTCTGCTTAGGAACCTGACAAGAACAGTAGATCCCCTTTAGTCCAATACACTGTACTTGCTGAGAACAGACGCCAGTGCTATTTGTCCTGTGTATGGCAATGGCAGCACAATAGTGACTATTCTTACCATAAAAAAAACTCTTCCTCGAAAGACCAGAAATTGCATGTGTTTCAACTCCATTTAGGACTGGGAAACAAACGCTAGCTCGCCTTACAAGAAACACACTCTGCTTTAGAGAAAAGAGCACTCTTCTACTCTAATGTGTTTCCTGTAGGGCCAGAAGAGTGAGCTTGCTCAGAACAAAAGAACTGTGCTTCCTACACACGGGCCATATCTAGTTCAACTCTGCTTAGGAAACTGAGAAGAACAGTAGCTCCTCTTCAGTCCGATACACTGTACTTGCTGGGAACAGACATGAGTGCTATTTGCACTGCATATGGCAATGGGAGTGCAATAGTGACTTTCCTTACCAGAAAACAACTCTTGCTCGTAGGATCAGATAGTGCATGTGATTCAACTCTATTTAGGACTGGGAAACAAATGCTAGCTCGCCTTACATGAAACACACTCTGCTTTTGAGAAAAGAGCACTCTTCTACTCTACTGTGTTTCCTATGGGGTCCAAACAGTGAGCTTGCTCAGAACAAAAGAACTGTGCTTCCTACACACATGGGCCTTATGTAGTTCAACTCTGCTTAGGAAACTGAGAAGAACAGTAGCTTCTCTTCAGTCCAATACACTGTACTTGATGGGAACAGACGCGAGTGCTATTTGCACTGTGTAGGGAAATTGGAGCACAATAGTGACTCGTCTTACCAAAAACAACTCTTGCTCATAGAACAAAATACTGCATGTGACTCAACTACATTTAGGACTGGGAAACAAACTCTAGCTCGCCTTACAAGAAACACACTATGCTTTTGAGAAAAGAACACTCTTCTACTCTATTGTGTTTCCCATAGGGCCAGAACAGTGAGCTTGCTCAGAACAAAAGAACTGTGCTTCCTACAGACACGGCCATATCTAGTTCAAGTCTGCTTAGGAACCTGACAAGAACAGTAGCTCCTCTTCATTCCAATACACTGTACTTGCTGGCAACAGACGCCAGTGCTATTTGTCCTGTGTATGGCAATGGCAGCGCAATAGTGACTTTCCTTACCAGAAAACAGCTCTTGCCCATATTACCAGAAACTGCATGGGATTCAACTCCATTTAGGACTGGGAAACAAATGCTAGCTCGCCTTACAATAAACACACTCTGCTTTAGAGAAAGCAGCACTCTTCTAGTCTACTGTGTTTCCTATGTGGTCCAAACAGTGAGCTTGCTCAGAACAAAAGAACTGTGCTTCCTACACACAGGGAAAATATGTAGTTCAACTCTGCTTAGGAACCTGACAAGAAGAGTAGCTCCTCTTCAGTCCAACATTGTACTTGCTGGGAACAGACGCCAGTGCTATTTGCACTGTGTATGGCAATGGCAGCGCAATAGTGACTTTCCTTACCAGAAAACAACTCTTGCTCATAGTACCAGAAACTGCATGTGATTCAACTCCATTCAGGACTAGGAAACAAACGTTAGCTTGCCTTACAAGAAACACACTCTGCTTTAGAGAAAAGAGCACTCTTCTACTCTACTGTGTTTCCTATGGGGTCCGAACAGTAAGCTTGCTCAGAACAAAAGAACTGTGCTTCCTACACACATGGGCCATATCTAGTTCACCTCTGCTTAGGAAACTGAAAAGAACAGTAGATCCTATTCAGTCCAATACACTGTACTTGCTGGGAAAAGACGCGAGTGCTATTTGCACTGTGTATGGCAATGGGAGCGCAATAGTGACTTTCCTTACCAGAAAACAACTCTTCCTCGTAGGACCAGAAACTGCATGTGATTCAACTCCATTTAGGACTGGGAAAAAAACTCTAGCTTGCCTTACAAGAAACACACTCTACTTTTGAGAAAAGAGCACTCTTCTACTCTACTGTGTTTCCTATAGGGTCAGAACAGTGAGCTTGCTCAGAACATAATAACTGTGCTTCCTACACACACGGGCCATATCTAGTTCAACTCTGCCTAGGAACCTGACAAGAACAGTAGATCCCCTTTAGTCCAATACACTGTACTTGCTGGGAACAGACGCCAGTGCTATTTGTCCGGTGTATGGCAATGGCAGCGCAATAGTGACTTTCCTTACCAGAAAACAACTCTTGCTCGTAGGACCAGAAACTGCATGTGATTCAACTCCATTTAGGACTGGGAAAAAAGCGCTAGCTTGCCTTACAAGAAACACACTCTACTTTTGAGAAAAGAGCACTCTTATACTCTACTGTGTTTCCTATAGGGCCAGATCAGTGAGCTTGCTCAGAATATAATAACTGTGCTTCCTACACACACGGGCCATATCTAGTTCAACTCTGCTTAGGAACCTGACAAGAACAGTAGATCCCCTTTAGTCCAATACACTGTACTTGCTGGGAACAGACGCGAGTGCTATTTGCACTGTGTATGGCAATGGGAGCGCAATAGTGACTTTCCTTACCAGAAAAAAAACTCTTGCTCATAGGACCAGAAACTGCATGTGATTCAACTCCATTTAGAACTGGGAAACAAACGCTACCTTGCCTTACATGAAACACACTCTGCTTTTGAGAAAAGAGCACTCTTCTACTCTACTGTGTTTCCTATGGGGTCCGAACAGTGAGCTTGCTCAGAACAAAAGGTCTGTGCTTCCTACACACACGGGCCATATCTAGTTCAACTCTGCTTAGGAACCTGACAAGAACAGTAGATCCCCATTAGTCCAATACACTGTACTTGCTGGGAACAGACTCCAGTGCTATTTGTCCTGTGTATGGCAATGGCAGCGCAATAGTGACTATTCTTACCATAAAACAACTCTTGCTCGTAGGACCAGAAACTGCATGTGTTTCAACTCCATTTAGGACTGGGAAACAAACGCTAGCTCGCCTTACAAGAATCACACTTTGCTTTAGAGAAAAGAGCACTCTTCTACTCTACTGTGTTTCCCATAGGGCCAGAACAGTGAGCTTGTTCAGAAAAAAAGAACTGTGCTTCCTACACACGGGCCATATCTAGTTCATCTCTGCTTAGGAAAATGACAAGAACAGTAGCTCCTCTTCAGTCCAATACACTGTACTTGCTGGGAACAGACGCGAGTGCTATTTGCACTGTGTATGGCAATGGGAGCGCAATAGTGTCTTTCCTTACCAGAAAACAACTCTTGCTCATAGTAGCAGAAACTGCATGGGATTCAACTTTATTTAGGACTGGGAAACAAAGGCTTGCTCGCCTTACAAGAAACACACTCTGCTTTAGAGAAAGGAGCACTCATCTAGTCTACTGTGTTTCCTATGGGGTCCAAACAGTGAGAGCTTGCTCAGAACAAAAGAACTGTGCTTCCTACACACACGGACCATATGTAGTACAACTCTGCTTAGGAACCTGACAAGAACAGTAGCTCCTCTTCAGCCCAACACTGTACTTGCTGGGAACAGACGCGAGTGCTATTTGCACTGTGTATGGCAATGGGAGCACAATAGTGACTTTCCTTACCAGAAAACAACTCTTGCTCGTAGGACCAGAAACTGCATGTGATTCAACTCCATTTAGGACTAGGAAACAAACGCTAGCTTGCCCTTTAAGAAACACACTCTGCTTTTGAGAAAACCGCACTCTTCTACTCTACTGTGTTTCCTAAAGAGCCAGAACATTGAGCTTGCTCAGAACATAACAACTGAGCTTCCTACACACACGGGCCATATCTAATTCAACTCTGCTTAGGAAACTGACAAGAACAGTAGCTCCTCTTCAGTCCGATACACTGTACTTGCTGGGAACAGACGCCAGTGCTATTTGTCCTGTGTATGGCAAAGGCAGCGCAATAGTGACTATTCTTACCATAAAACAACTCTTGCTCGTAGGACCAGAAACTGCATGTGTTTCAACTCCATTTAGGACTGGGAAACAAACGCTAGCTCGCCTTACAAGAATCACACTCTGCTTTAGAGAAAAGAGCACCCTTCTACTCTACTGTGTTTCCTATAGGGCCAGAACGGTGAGCTTGCTCAGAACAAAAGAACTGTGCTTCCTACACACGGGCCTTATCTAGTTCAACTCTGCTTAGGAAACTGGTAAGAACAGTAGCTCCTCTTCAGTCCAATACACTGTACTTGCTGGGAACAGACGCGAGTGCTATTTGCACTGTGTATGGCAATGGGAGCGCAATAGTGTCTTTCCTTACCAGAAAACAACTCTTGCTCATAGTACCAGAAACTTCATGGGATTCAACTCCATTTATGACTGGGAAACAAAAGCTAGCTCGCCTTACAAGAAACACACTCTGCTTTAGAGAAAGGAGCACTCTTCTAGTCTACTGTGTTTCCTATGTGGTCCAAACAGTGAGAGCTTGTTCAGAACAAAAGAACTGTGCTTCCTACACACGGACCATATGTAGTACAACTCTGCTTAGGAACCTGACAAGAAGAGTAGCTCCTCTTCAGCCCAACACTGTACTTGCTGAGAACAGACGCGAGTGCTATTTGCACTGTGTATGGCAATGGGAGCGCAATAGTGACTTTCCTTACCAGAAAACAACTCTTGCTGGTAGGACCAGAAACTGCATGTGATTCAACTCCATTTAGGACTAGGAAACAAACGCTAGCTTGCCCTTTAAGAAACACACTCTGCTTTTGAGAAAAGAGCACTCTTCTACTCTACTGTGTTTCGTAAAGAACCAGAACATTGAGCTTGCTCAGAACATAAGAACTGAGCTTCCTACACACACAGGCCATATCTAGTTCAACTCTGCTTAGGAAACTGACAAGAACAGTAGCTCCTCTTCAGTCCGATACACTGTACTTGCTGGGAACAGACGCCAGTGCTATTTGCACTGTGTATGGCAATGGGAGTGCAATAGTGACTTTCATCACCAGAAAACAACTCTTGCTCATAGGACCAGAAACTGCATGTGATTCAACTCCATTTAGGACTGGGAAACAAACGCTACCTCGCCTTGTATGAAACACACTCTGCTTTTGAGAAAAGTGGACTCTTCTACTCTACTGTGTTTCCTATCGGGTCCGTACAGTGAGCTTGCTCAGAACAAAAGAACTGTGCTTCCTACACACACGGGCCATATCTAGTTCAACTCTGCTTAGGAAACTGACAAGAACAGGAGATCCCCTTTAGTCCAATACACTGTACTTGCTGGGAACAGACGCCAGTGCTATTTGTCCTGTGTATGGCAATGTCAGCGCAATAGTGACTATTCTTACCATAAAACAACTCTTGCTCGTAGGACCAGAAACTGCATGTGTTTCAACTCCATTTAGGACTGGGAAACAAACGCTAGCTCGCCTTACAAGAATCACACTCTGCTTTAGAGAAAAGAGCACTCTTCTACTCTACTGTGTTTCTTATAGGGCCAGAAAGGTGAGCTTGCTCAGAACAAAAGAACTGTGCTTCCTACACACGGACCATATCTAGTTCAACTCTGCTTAGGAAACTGAGAAGAACAGTAGCTCCTCTTCAGTCCAATACACTGTACTTGCTTTGAACAGATGCGAGTGCTATTTGCACTGTGTATGGCAATGGGAGCACAATAGTGACTTTCCTTACCAGAAAACAACTCTTGCTCATAGGACCAGAAACTGCATGTGATTCAACTCCATTTAGGACTGGGAAACAAATGCTAGCTCGCCTTACAAGAAACACAGTCTGCTTTTGAGTAAAGAGCACTCTTCTACTCTACAGTTTTTCCTATGGGGTCCAAACAGTGAGCTTCCTCAGAACAAAAAAAACTGTGCTTCCTACACACACGGCCATATCTAGTTCAAGTCTGCTTAGGAACCTGACAAGAACAGTAGATCCTTTTCAGTCCAATACACTGTACTTGCTGGCAACAGACGCCAGTGCTATTTGTCCTGTGTATGACAATGGCAGCGCAGTAGTGACTTTCCTTACCAGAAAACAACTCTTGCTCATAGTACCAGAAACTGCATGGGATTCAACTCCATTTAGGACTGGGAAACAAACGCTAGCTCGCCTTACAAGAAACACACTCTGCTTTAGAGAAAGGAGCACTCTTCTAGTCTACTGTGTTTCCTATGGGGTCCAAACAGTGAGCCTGCTCAGAACAAAAGAACTGTGCTTCCTACACACAGGGACCATATGTAGTTCAACTCTGCTTAGGAACCTGACAAGAACAGTAGCTCCTCTTCAGTCCAACACTGTACTTGCTGGGAACAGACGAGAGTGCTATTTGCAGTGTGTGTGGCAATGGGAGCACAATAGTGACTTTCCTTACCAGAAAACAACTCTTGCTTGTAGGACCAGAAACTGCATGTGATTCAACTGCATTTAGGACTAAGAAACAAACGCTAGCTTGCCTTACAAGAAACACACTCTGCTATAGAGAAAAGAGCACTCTTGTACTCTACTGTGTTTCCTATATGGCCAGAACAGTGAGCTTGCTCAAAACATAAGAACTGAGCTTCCTACACACACGGGCCATATCTAGTTCAACTCTGTTTAGGAAACTGACAAGAACAGTAGCTCCTCTTCAGTCCAATACACTGTACTTGCTGGGAACAGACGCCAGTGCTATTTGCACTGTGTATGGCAAAGGGAGTGCAATAGTGACTTTCATCACCAGAAAACAACTCTTGCTCATAGGACCAGAAAGTGCATGTGATTCAACTCCATTTAAGACTGGGAAACAAACGCTAACTCGCCTTACATGAAACACACTCTGCTTTTGAGAAAAGAGCACTCTTCTACTCTACTGTGTTTCCTATGGGGTCCGAACAGTGAGCTTGCTCAGAACAAAAGAACTGTGCTTCCTACACACATGGGCCATATCTAGTTCACCTCTGCTTAGGAAACTGAAAAGAACAGTAGATCCTATTCAGTCCAATACACTGTACTTGCTGGGAACAGACGCGAGTGCTATTTGCACTGTGTATGGCAATGGGCCACAATAGTGACTCGTCTTACCAGAAAACAACTCTTGCTCGTAGGACAAAAAGCTGCATGTGACTCAACACCATTTAGGACTGGGAAACAAACTCTAGCTCGCCTTACAAGAAACACACTCTGCTTTTGAGAAAAGAGCACTCTTCTACTCTACTGTGTTTCCCATAGGGCCAGAACGGTGAGCTTGCTCAGAACAAAAGAACTGTGCTTCCTACACACACGGGCCATATCTAGTTCAACTCTGCTTAGGAACCTGACAAGAACAGTAGATCCCCTTTAGTCCAATACACTGTACTTGCTGGGAACAGACGCCAGTGCTATTTGTCCTGTGTATGGCAAAGGCAGCGCAATAGTGACTATTCTTACCATAAAACAGCTCTTGCTCGTAGGACCAGAAACTGCATGTGTTTCAACTCCATTTAGGACTGGGAAACAAACGCTAGCTCGCCTTACAAGAATCACACTCTGCTTTAGAGAAAAGAGCACTCTTCTACTCTACTGTGTTTCCTATAGGGCCAGAACGGTGAGCTTGCTCAGAACAAAAGAACTGTGCTTCCTACACACGGGCCATATCTAGTTCAACTCTGCTTAGGAAACTGACAAGAACAGTAGCTCCTCTTCAGTCCAATACACTGTACTTGCTGGGAACAGACGCGAGTGCTATTTGCACTGTGTATGGCAATGGGAGCGCAATAGTGTCTTTCCTTACCAGAAAACAACTCTTGATCATAGTACCAGAAACTTCATGGGATTCAACTCCATTTATGACTGGGAAACAAGCGCTAGCTCGCCTTACAAGAAACACAGTCTGCTTTTGAGAAAAGAGCACTCTTCTACTCTACTGTGCTTCCTATGGGGTCCAAACAGTGAGCTTGCTCAGAACAAAAAAAATTGTGCTTCCTACACACACGGCCATATGTAGTTCATGTCTGCTTAGGAACCTGACAAGAACAGTAGATCCTCTTCCGTCCAATACACTGTACTTGCTGGCAACAGACGCCAGTGCTATTTGTCCTGTGTATGGCAATGGCAGCGCGATAGTGACTTTCCTTACCAGAAAACAACTCTTGCTCATAGTACCAGAAACTGCATGGGATTCAACTCCATTTAGGACTGGTAAACAAAGGCTAGCTCGCCTTACAAGAAACACACACTGCTTTAGAGAAAGGAGCACTCTTCTAGTCTACTGTGTTTCCTATGTGGTCCAAACAGTGAGAGCTTGCTCAGAACAAAAGAACTGTGCTTCCTACACACGGACCATATGTAGTACAACTCTGCTTAGGAACCTGACAAGAACAGTAGCTCCTCTTCAGCCCAACACTGTACTTGCTGAGAACAGACGCGAGTGCTATTTGCACTGTGTATGGCAATGGGAGCGCAATGGTGACTTTCCTTACCAGAAAACAACTCTTGCTCATAGGACCAGAAACTGCATGTGATTAAACTCCATTTAGGACTGGGAAACAAACGCTAGCTCGCCTTCCAAGAAACAAAGTCTGCTTTTGAAAAAAGAGCACTCTTCTACTCTACTGTGTTTCCTATGGGGTCCAAACAGTGAGCTTGCTCAGAACAAAAGAACTGTGCTTCCTACACACATGGGCCATATCTAATGCACCTCTGCTTAGGAAACTGAAAAGAACAGTAGATCCTATTCAGTCCAATACACTGTACTTGCTGGGAACAGACGCGAGTGCTATTTGCACTGTGAATGGCAATGGGAGCACAATAGTGACTCGTCTTACCAGAAAACAACTCTTCCTCATAGGACAAAAAACTGCATGTGACTCAACTCCATTTAGGACTGGGAAACAAACAGTAGCTCGCCTTACAAGAAACACACTCTGCTTTTGAGAAAAGAGCACTCTTCTACTCTACTGTGTTTCCCATAGGGCCAGAACGGTGAGATTGCTCAGAACAAAAGAACTGTGCTTCCTACACACACGGGCCATATCTAGTTCAACTCTGCTTAGGAAACTGAGAAGAACAGTAGCTCCTCTTCAGTCCGATACACTGTATTTGCTGGGATCAGACGCGAGGGCTATTTGTACTGTGTATGGCAATGGGAGCGCAATAGTGACTTTCCTAACCAGAAAACAACTCTTGCTCGTAGGACCAGAAACTGCATGTGATTCAACTCCATTTAGGACTGGGAAAAAAAACGCTAGCTTGCCTTACAAGAAACACACTCTACTTTTGAGAAAAGAGCACTCTTCTACTCTACTGTGTTTCCTATAGGGCCAGAACAGTGAGCTTTCTCAGAACATAATAACTGTGCTTCCTACACACACGGGCCATATCTAGTTCAACTCTGCTTAGGTCCTGACAAGAACAGTAGATCCCCTTTAGTCCAATACACTGTGCTTGCTGGGAACAGACGCCAGTTCTATTTGTCCGGTGTATGGC
The DNA here is from genome assembly GCF_949786415.1 of Peromyscus eremicus. Taxonomy (NCBI): domain Eukaryota; kingdom Metazoa; phylum Chordata; class Mammalia; order Rodentia; family Cricetidae; genus Peromyscus; species Peromyscus eremicus. Next base: position 66,597 of record NW_026735675.1, read on the forward strand.
AATGGCAGCACAATAGTGACTATACTTACCATAAAAAAACTCTTGCTCGTTGGACCAGAAACTGCATGTGTTTCAACTTCATTTAGAACTGGGAAACAAACGCTAGCTCTCCTTACAAGAAACACACTCTGCTTTAGAGGAAAGAGCACTCTTCTACTCTACTGTGTTTCCTATAGGGCCAGAACAGTGAGCTTGCTCAGAACAAAAGAACTGTGCTTCCTACACACGGGCCATATCTAGTTCAACTCTGCTTAGGAAACTGACAAGAACATTAGCTCCTCTTCAGTCCGATACACTGTACTTGTTGGGAACAGACGCGAGTGCTATTTGCACTGTATGTGGCAATGGGAGTGCAATAGTGACTTTCCTTACCAGAGAACAACTCTTGCTCAAAGGACCAGAAAGTGCATGTGATTAAACTCCATTTAGGACTGGGAAACAAAAGCTAGCTCGCCTTACATGAAACACACTCCGCTTTTGAGAAAAGAGCACTCTTCTACTCTACTGTGTTTCCTATGGGGTCCAAACAGTGAGCTTGCTCAGAACAAAAAAAAAATTGTGCTTCCTACACACACGGACATATCTAGTTCAAGTCTGCTTAGGAACCTGACAAGAACAGTAGATCCTCTTCAGTCCAATACACTGTACTTGCTGGCAACAGACGCGAGTGCTATTTGTCCTGTGTATGGCAATGGCAGCGCAATAGTGACTTTCCTTACCAGAAAACAACTCTTGCTCATAGTACCAGAAACTGCATGGGATTCAACTCCATTTAGGACTGGGAAACAAACGCTAGCTCGCCTTACAAGAAACACACTCTGCTTTAGAGAAAGGAGCACTCTTCTAGTCTACTGTGTTTCCTATGGGGTCCAAACAGTGAGCTTGCTCAGAACAAAAGAACTGTGCTTCCTACACACAAGGTCCATATGTAGTTCAACTCTGATTAGGAACCTGACACAAACAGTAGCTCCTCTTCAGTACAACACTGTACTTGCTGGGAACAGACGCGAGTGCTATTTGCACTGTGTATGGCAATGGGAGCGCAATAGTGACTTTCCTTACCAGAAAACAAGTCTTGTTCGTAGGACCAGAAACTGCATGTGATTCAACTCCATTTTGGACTAGGAAACAAACGCTAGCTTACCCTATAAGAAACACACTCTGCTTTAGAGAAAAGAGCACTCTTCTACTCTACTGTGTTTCCTATAGGGCCAGAACAGTGAGCTTGCTCAGAACATACGAACTGAGCTTCCTACACACATGGGCCATATCTAGTTCAACACTGCTTAGGAAATTGACAAGAACAGTAGCTCCTCTTCAGTCCGATACACTGTACTTGTTGGGAACAGACGCCAGTGCTATTTGCACGGTGTAAGGCAATGGGAGTGCAATAGTGACTTTCCTTACCAGAAAACAACTCTTGCTCATAGGACCAGAAAGTGCATGTGATTCAATTCCATTTAGGACTGGGAAACAAATGCTAGCTCGCCTTACATAAAACACACTCTGCTTTTGAGAAAAGAGCACTCTTCTACTCTACTGTGTTTCCTATGGGGTCCAAACAGTGAGCTTGCTCAGAACAAAAGAACTGTGCTTCCTACACACATGGACCATATCTAGTTCAACTCTGCTTAGGAAACTGAAAAGAACAGTAGATCCTATTCAGTCCAATACACTGTACTTGCTGGAAACAGACGCGAGTGCTATTTGCACTGTGTATGGCAATGGGAGTGCAATAGTGACTTTCCTTACCAGAAAAAAACTCTTGCTCGTAGGACCAGAAACTACATGTGATTCAACTCCATTTAGGACTGGGAAACAAACGCTAGCTCGCCTTACAAGAAACACACTCTGCTTTAGAGAAAAGAGCACTCTTCTACTCTACTGTGTTCCCTATAGGGTCAGAAGAGTGAGCTTGCTCAGAACAAAAGAACTGTGCTTCCTACACACGGGCCATATCTTGTTCAACTCTGCTAAGGAAACTGACAAGAACAGTAGCTCCTCTTCAGTCCGATATACTGTACTTGCTGCGAAAAGACGCGAGGGCTATTTGCATTGTATATGGCAATGGGAGTGCAATAGTGACTTTCCTTACCAGAAAACAACTCTTGCTCGTAGAACCAGAAAGTGCATGTGATTCAACTCCATTTAGGACTGGGAAACAAATGCTAGCTCGCCTTACATGATACACACTCTGCTTTTGAGAAAAGAGCACTCTTCTACTCTACTGTGTTTCCTATGGGGTCCAAACAGTGAGCTTGCTCAGAACATAATAACTGTGCTTCCTACACACACGGGCCATATCTAGTTCAACTCTGCTTAGGAAACTGAGAAGAACAGTAGCTCCTCTTCAGTCCAGTACAGTGTACTTGCAAGGAACTGACGTGAGTGCTATTTGCACTGTGTATGGCAATGGGAGCATAATAGTGACTTTCCTTACCAGAAAACAACTCTTGCTCGTAGGACCAGAAACTGCATGTGATTCAACTCCATTTAGGACTAGGAAACAAACGCTAGCTTGCCTTACAAGAAACACACTCTGCTTTAGAGAAAAGAGCACTCTTCTACTCTACTGTGTTTCCTATAGGGCCAGAACAGTGAGCTTCCTCAGAACATAAGAACTGAGCTTCCTACACACACGGGCCATATCTAGTTCAACTCTGCTTAGGAAACTGACAAGAACAGTAGCTCCTCTTCAGTCCGATACACTGTACTTGCTGGGAACAGACGCCAGTGCTATTTGCACTGTGTACGGCAATGGGATTGCAATAGTGACTTTCCTTACCAGAAAACAACTCTTGCTCATAGGACCAGAAACTGCATGTGATTCAACTCCATTTAGGACTGGGAATCAAACGCTACCTCGCCTTACATGAAAGACACTCTGCTTTTGAGAAAAGAGCACTCTTCTACTCTACAGTGTTTCCTAAGGGGTCCGAACAGTAAGCTTGCTCAGAACAAAATAACTGTGCTTCCTACACACATGGGAGATATCTAGTTCACCTCTGCTTAGGAAACTGAAAAGAACAGTAGATCCTATTCAGTCCAATACACTGTACTTGCTTTGAACAGACGCGAGTGCTATTTGCACTGTGTATGGCAATGAGAGCACAATAGTGACTCGTCTTACCAGAAAACAACTCTTGCTCGTAGGACAAAAAACTGCATGTGACTCAACTCCATTTAGGACTGGGAAACAAACTCTAGCTTGCCTTCCAAGAAACATACTCTGCTTTTGAGAAAAGAGCACTCTTCTACTCTACTGTGTTTCTTCAGGGCCAGAACAGTGAGCTTGCTCAGAACATAATAACTGTGCTTCCTACACACACGGGCCCTATCTAGTTCAACTCTGCTTAGGAACCTGACAAAAACAGTAGATCCCCTTTAGTCCAATACAGTGTACTTGCTGGGAACAGACGCCAGTGCTATTTGTCCTGTGTATGGCAATGGCAGCGCAATAGTGACTACTCTTACCATAAAACAACTCTTGCTCGTAGGACCAGAAACTGTATGTGTTTCAACTCCATTTAGGACTGGGAAACAAACGCTAGCTCGCCTTACAAGAAACACACTCTGCTTTTGAGAAAAGAACACTCTTCTACTCTACTGTGTTTCCCATAGGGCTAGAACAGTGAGCTTGCTCAGAACAAAAGAACTGTGCTTCCGACACACACGGGGCATATCTAGTTCAACTCTGCTTAGGAAACTGAGAAGAACAGTAGCTCCTCTTCAGTCCAATACACTGTATTTGCTAGGAACAGACGGAGTGCTATTTGCACTGTGTATGGCAATGGGAGCGCAATAGTGACTTTCCTTACCAGAAAACAACTCTTGCTCATAGGACCAGAAACTGCATGTGATTCAACTCCATTTAGGACTGGGAAACAAACGCTAGCTCGCCTTCCAAGAAACAAAGTCTGCTTTTGAAAAAAGAGCACTCTTCTACTCTACTGTGTTTCCTATGGGGTCCAAACAGTGAGCTTGCTCAGAACAAAAGAACTGTGCTTCCTACACACATGGGCCATATCTAATGCACCTCTGCTTAGGAAACTGAAAAGAACAGTAGATCCTATTCAGTCCAATACACTGTACTTGCTGGGAACAGACGCGAGTGCTATTTGCACTGTGTATGGCAATGGGAGCACAATAGTGACTCGTCTTACCAGAAAACAACTCTTCCTCATAGGACAAAAAACTGCATGTGACTCAACTCCATTTAGGACTGGGAAACAAACAGTAGCTCGCCTTACAAGAAACACACTCTGCTTTTGAGAAAAGAGCACTCTTCTACTCTACTGTGTTTCCCATAGGGCCAGAACGGTGAGATTGCTCAGAACAAAAGAACTGTGCTTCCTACACACACGGGCCATATCTAGTTCAACTCTGCTTAGGAAACTGAGAAGAACAGTAGCTCCTCTTCAGTCCGATACACTGTATTTGCTGGGATCAGACGCGAGGGCTATTTGTACTGTGTATGGCTATGGGAGCGCAATAGTGACTTTCCTAACCAGAAAACAACTCTTGCTCGTAGGACCAGAAACTGCATGTGATTCAACTCCATTTAGGACTGGGAAAAAAACGCTAGCTTGCCTTACAAGAAACACACTCTACTTTTGAGAAAAGAGCACTCTTCTACTCTACTGTGTTTCCTATAGGGCCAGAACAGTGAGCTTTCTCAGAACATAATAACTGTGCTTCCTACACACACGGGCCATATCTAGTTCAACTCTGCTTAGGTCCTGACAAGAACAGTAGATCCCCTTTAGTCCAATACACTGTGCTTGCTGGGAACAGACGCCAGTTCTATTTGTCCGGTGTATGGCAATGGCAGCACAATAGTGACTATACTTACCATAAAAAAACTCTTGCTCGTTGGACCAGAAACTGCATGTGTTTCAACTTCATTTAGAACTGGGAAACAAACGCTAGCTCTCCTTACAAGAAACACACTCTGCTTTAGAGGAAAGAGCACTCTTCTACTCTACTGTGTTTCCTATAGGGCCAGAACAGTGAGCTTGCTCAGAACAAAAGAACTGTGCTTCCTACACACGGGCCATATCTAGTTCAACTCTGCTTAGGAAACTGACAAGAACATTAGCTCCTCTTCAGTCCGATACACTGTACTTGTTGGGAACAGACGCGAGTGCTATTTGCACTGTATGTGGCAATGGGAGTGCAATAGTGACTTTCCTTACCAGAGAACAACTCTTGCTCAAAGGACCAGAAAGTGCATGTGATTAAACTCCATTTAGGACTGGGAAACAAAAGCTAGCTCGCCTTACATGAAACACACTCCGCTTTTGAGAAAAGAGCACTCTTCTACTCTACTGTGTTTCCTATGGGGTCCAAACAGTGAGCTTGCTCAGAACAAAAAAAAATTGTGCTTCCTACACACACGGCCATATCTAGTTCAAGTCTGCTTAGGAACCTGACAAGAACAGTAGATCCTCTTCAGTCCAATACACTGTACTTGCTGGCAACAGACGCCAGTGCTATTTGTCCTGTGTATGGCAATGGCAGCGCAATAGTGACTTTCCTTACCAGAAAACAACTCTTGCTCATAGTACCAGAAACTGCATGGGATTCAACTCCATTTAGGACTGGGAAACAAACGCTAGCTCGCCTTACAAGAAACACACTCTGCTTTAGAGAAAGGAGCACTCTTCTAGTCTACTGTGTTTCCTATGGGGTCCAAACAGTGAGCTTGCTCAGAACAAAAGAACTGTGCTTCCTACACACAAGGTCCATATGTAGTTCAACTCTGATTAGGAACCTGACACAAACAGTAGCTCCTCTTCAGTACAACACTGTACTTGCTGGGAACAGACGCGAGTGCTATTTGCACTGTGTATGGCAATGGGAGCGCAATAGTGACTTTCCTTACCAGAAAACAAGTCTTGTTCGTAGGACCAGAAACTGCATGTGATTCAACTCCATTTTGGACTAGGAAACAAACGCTAGCTTACCCTATAAGAAACACACTCTGCTTTAGAGAAAAGAGCACTCTTCTACTCTACTGTGTTTCCTATAGGGCCAGAACAGTGAGCTTGCTCAGAACATACGAACTGAGCTTCCTACACACATGGGCCATATCTAGTTCAACACTGCTTAGGAAATTGACAAGAACAGTAGCTCCTCTTCAGTCCGATACACTGTACTTGTTGGGAACAGACGCCAGTGCTATTTGCACGGTGTAAGGCAATGGGAGTGCAATAGTGACTTTCCTTACCAGAAAACAACTCTTGCTCATAGGACCAGAAACTGCATGTGATTCAACTCCATTTAGGACTGGGAAACAAATGCTACCTCGCCTTACATGAAACACACTCTGCTTTTGTGAAAAGAGCACTCTTCTACTCTACTGTGTTTCCTATGGGGTCCGAACAGTGAGCTTGCTCAGAACAAAAGAACTGTGCTTCCTACACACATGGGCCATATCTACTGCACCTCTGCTTAGGAAACTGAAAAGAACAGTAGATCCTATTCAGTCCAATACACTGTACTTGCTGGGAACAGACACGAGTGCTATTTGCACTGTGTATGGCAATGGGAGCACAATAGTGACTCGTCTTACCAGAAAACAACTCTTGCTCATAGGACAAAAAACTGCATGTGACTCAACTACATTTAGGACTGGGAAACAAACTCTAGCTCGCCTTACCAGAAACACACTCTGCTTTTGAGAAAAGAACACTCTTCTACTCTATTGTGTTTCCCATATGGCTAGAACAGTGAGCTTGCTCAGAACAAAAGAACTGTGCTTCCTACACACACGGGGCATATCTATTTCAACTCTGCTTAGGAATCTGACAAGAACAGTAGCTCCTCTTCAGTCGAATACACTGTACTTGCTAGGAACAGACGGGAGTGCTATTTGCACTGTGTATGGCAATGGGAGTGCAATAGTGACTTTCCTTACCAGAAAACAACTCTTGCTCGTAGGACCAGAAACTGCATGTGATTCAACTCCATTTAGGACTGGGAAAAAAACGCTAGCTCGCCTTACAATAAACACACTCTGCTTTAGAGAAAAGAGCACTCTTCTACTCTACTGTGTTTCCTATAGGGCCAGAACAGTGAGCTTGCTCAGAACAAAAGAACTGTGCTTCCTACACACGGGCCATATCTTGTTCAACTCTGCTTAGGAAACTGACAAGAACAGTAGCTCCTCTTCAGTCCGATATACTGTACTTGCTGCGAACAGACGCGAGGGCTATTTGCACTGTATATGGCAATGGGAGTGCAATAGTGACTTTCCTTACCAGAAAACAACTCTTGCTCGTAGGACCAGAAAGTGCATGTGATTCAACTCCATTTAGGACTGGGAAACAAATGCTAGCTCGCCTTACATGAAACACACTCTGCTTTTGAGAAAAGAGCACTCTTCTACTCTACTGTGTTTCCTATGGGGTCCAAACAGTGAACTTGCTCAGAACAAAAAAAATTGTGCTTCCTACACACACGGCCATATCTAGTTCAAGTCTGCTTAGGAACCTGACAAGAACAGTAGATCCTCTTCAGTCCAATACACTGTACTTGCTGTCAACAGACGCCAGTGCTATTTGTCCTGTCTATGGCAATGGCAGCGCAATAGTGACTTTCCTTACCAGAAAACAACTCTTGCTCATAGTACCAGAAACTGCATGGGATTCAACTCCATTTAGGACTGGGAAACAAACGCTAGCTCGCCTTACAAGAAACACACTCTGCTTTAGAGAAAAGAGCACTCTTCTACTCTACTGTGTTTCCTATAGGGCCAGAACAGTGAGCTTGCACAGAACATAAGAACTGAGCTTCCTACACACACGGGCCATATCTAGTTCAACTCTGCTTAGGAAATTGACAAGAACAGTAGCTCCTCTTCAGTCCGATACACTGTACTTGTTGGGAACAGACGCCAGTGCTATTTGCACTGTGTATGGCAATGGGAGTGCAATAGTGACTTTCCTTACCAGAAAACAACTCTTGCTCATAGGACCAGAAACTGCATGTGATTCAACTCCATTTAGGACTGGGAAACAAACGCTACCTTGCCTTACATGAAACACACTCTGCTTTTGAGAAAAGAGCACTCTTCTACTCTACTGTGTATCCTATGGGGTCCGAAGAGTGAGCTTGCTCAGAACAAAAGAACTGTGCTTCCTACACACATGGGCCATATCTAGTGCACCTCTGCTTAGGAAACTGAAAAGAACAGTAGATCCTATTCAGACCAATACACTGTACTTGCTGGGAACAGACACGAGTGCTATTTGCACTGTGTATGGCAATGGGAGCACAATAGTGACTCGTCTTACCAGAAAACAACTCTTGCTCGTAGGACAAAAAACTGCATGTGACTCAACTACATTTAGGACTGGGAAACAAACTCTAGCTCGCCTTACGAGAAACACACTCTGCTTTTGAGAAAAGAACACTCTTCTACTCTACTGTGTTTCCCATAGGGCTAGAACAGTGAGCTTGCTCAGAACAAAAGAACTGTGCTTCCTACACACACGGGGCATATCTAGTTCAACTCTGCTTAGGAAACTGAGAAGAACAGTAGCTCCTCTTCAGTCGAATACACTGTACTTGCTAGGAACAGACGGGAGTGCTATTTGCACTGTGTATGGCAATGGGAGTGCAATAGTGACTTTCCTTACCAGAAAACAACTCTTGCTCGTAGGACCAGAAACTGCATGTGATTCAACTCCATTTAGGACTGGGAAACAAACGCTATCTCGCCTTACAATAAACACACTCTGCTTTAGAGAAAAGAGCACTCTTCTACTCTGCTGTGTTTCCTATAGGTCCAGAACAATGAGCTTGCTCAGAACAAAAGAACTGTGCTTCCTACACACGGGCCATATCTTGTTCAACTCTGCTTAGGAAACTGACAAGAACAGTAGCTCCTCTTCAGTCCGATATACTGTACTTGCTGCGAACAGACGCGAGGGCTATTTGCACTGTATATGGCAATGGGAGTGCAATAGTGTCTTTCCTTACCAGAAAACAACTCTTGCTCGTAGGACCAGAAAGTGCATGTGATTCAACTCCATTTAGGACTGGGAAACAAATGCTAGCTCGCCTTACATGAAACACACTCTGCTTTTGTGAAAAGAGCACTCTTCTACTCTACTGTGTTTCCTATGGGGTCCAAACAGTGAACTTGCTCAGAACAAAAAAAATTGTGCTTCCTACACACACGGCCATATCTAGTTCAAGTCTGCTTAGGAACCTGACAAGAACAGTAGATCCTCTTCAGTCCAATACACTGTACTTGCTGGCAACAGATGCCAGTGCTATTTGTCCTGTGTATGGCAATGGCAGCGCAATAGTGACTTTCCTTACTAGAAAACAACTCTTGCTCATAGTACCAGAAACTGCATGAGATTCAACTCCATTTAGGACTGGGAAACAAACGCTAGCTCGCCTTACAAGAAACACACTCTGCTTTAGAGAAAGGAGCACTCTTCTAGTCTACTGTGTTTCCTATGGGGTCCAAACAGTGAGCTTGCTCAGAACAAAAAAAATTGTGCTTCCTACACACACGGCCATATCTAGTTCAAGTCTGCTTAGGTAACTGAAAAGAACAGTAGATCCTATTCAGTCCAATACACTGTACTTGCTGGGAACAGACGCGAGTGCAATTTGCACTGTGTATGCCAATGGGAGCACAATAGTGACTCGTCTTACCAGAAAACAACTCTTGCTCGTAGGACAAAAAACTGCATGTGACTCAACTCCATTTAGGACTGGGAAACAAACAGTAGCTCGCCTTACAAGAAACACACTCTGCTTTTGAGAAAAGAGCACTCTTCTACTCTACTGTGTTTCCCATAGGGCCAGAACAGTGAGCTTCCTCAGAACATAAGAACTGTGCTTCCTACACACACGGGCCATATCTAGTTCAACTCTGCTTAGGAAATTTACAAGAACAGTAGCTCCTCTTCAGTCCGATACACTGTATTTGCTGGGAACAGACGTCAGTGCTATTTGCACTGTGTATGGCAATGGGAGTGCAATAGTGACTTTCCTTACCAGAAAACAACTCTTGCTCATAGGACCAGAAACTGCATGTGATTCAACTCCATTTAGGACTGGGAAACAAACGCTAGCTCGCCTTCCAAGAAACAAAGTCTGCTTTTGAGAAAAGAGCACTCTTCTACTCTACTGTGTTTCCTATAGGGCCAGAACAGTGAGCTTGCTAAGAACATAATAACTGTGCTTCCTACACACACGGGCCATATCTAGTTCAACTCCGCTTAGGAACCTGACAAGAACAGTAGATCCCCTTTAGTCCTAAACACTGTACTTGCTGGGAACAGACGCCAGTGCTATTTGTCCGGTGTATGGCAATGGCAGCACAATAGTGACTATATTTACCATAAAAAAACTCTTGCTCATTGGACCAGAAACTGCATGTGTTTCAACTTCATTTAGAACTGGGAAACAAACGCTAGCTCTCCTTACAAGAAACATACTCTGCTTTAGAGGAAAGAGCACTCTTCTACTCTACTGTGTTTCCTATAGGGCCAGAACAGTGAGCTTGCTCAGAACAAAAGAAATGTGCTTCCTACACACGGGCCATATCTAGTTCAACTCTGCTTAGGAAACTGACAAGAACAGTAGATCCTCTTCAGTCCAATACACTGTACTTGTTGGGAACAGACGCGAGTGCTATTTGCACTGTATATGGCAATGGGAGTGCAATAGTGACTTTCCTTACCAGAAAACAACTCTTGCTCATACGACCAGAAAGTGCATGTGATTCAACTCCATTTAGGACTGGGAAACAAATGCTAGCTCGCCTTACATGAAACACACTCTGCTTTTGAGAAAAGAGCACTCTTCTACTCTACTGTGTTTCCTGTGGGGTCCAAACAGTGAGCTTGCTCAGAACAAAAGAACTGTGCTTCCTACACACATGGACCATATCTAGTTCAACTCTGCTTAGGAAACTGAAAAGAACAGTAGATCCTATTCAGTCCAATACACTGTACTTGCTGGAAACAGACGCGAGTGCTATTTGCACTGTGTATGGCAATGGGCGCGCAATAGTGATTTTCCTTACCAGAAAAAAACTCTTGCTCGTAGGACCAGAAACTGCATGTGATTCAACTCCATTTAGGACTGGGAAACAAACGCTAGCTCGCCTTACATGAAACATACTCTGCTTTTGAGAAAAGAGCACTCTTCTACTCTACTGTGTTTCCTCTGGGCTCCAAACAGTGAACTTGCTCAGAACATAATAACTGTGCGTCCTACACACACGGGCCATATCTAGTTCAACTCTGCTTAGGAAACTGAGAAGAACAGTAGCTCCTCTTCAGTACAACACTGTACTTGCTGGGAACAGACGCGAGTGCTATTTGCACTGTGTATGGCAATGGCAGCGCAATAGTGACTTTCCTTACCAGAAAACAACTCTTGCTCATAGTACCAGACACTGCATGTGATTCAACTCCATTCAGGACTAGGAAACAAACGCTAGCTTGCCTTACAAGAAACCCACTCTGCTTTAGAGAAAATAGCACTCTTCTACTCTATTGTGTTTCCTATAGGGCCAGAACAGTGAGCTTCCTCAGAACATAAGAACTGAGCTTCCTACACACACGGGCCATATCTAGTTCAACTCTGCTTAGGAAACTGACAAGAACAGTAGCTCCTCTTCAGTCCGATACACTGTACTTGTTGGGAACAGACGCCAGTGCTATTTGCACTGTGTATGGCAATGGGATTGCAATAGTGACTTTCCTTACCAGAAAACAACTCTTGCTCATAGGACCAGAAACTGCATGTGATTCAACTCCATTTAGGACTGGGAATCAAACGCTACTCCGCCTTACATGAAAGACACTCTGCTTTTGAGAAAAGAGCACTCTTCTACTCTACTGTGTTTCCTAAGGGGTCCGAACAGTAAGCTTGCTCAGAACAAAAGAACTGTGCTTCCTACACACATGGGAGATATCTAGTTCACCTCTGCTTAGGAAACTGAAAAGAACAGTAGATCCTATTCAGTCCAATACACTGTACTTGCTTTAAACAGACGCGAGTGCTATTTGCACTGTGTATGGCAATGGGACCACAATAGTTACTCGTCTTACCAGAAAACAACTCTTGCTCGTAGGACAAAAAACTGCATGTGACTCAACTCCATTTAGGACTGGGAAACAAACGCTAGCTTGCCTTACAAGAAACATACTCTGCTTTTGAGAAAAGAGCACTCTTCTACTCTACTGTGTTTCTTTAGGGCCAGAACAGTGAGCTTGCTCAGAACATAATAACTGTGCTTCCTACACACACGGGCCATATCTAGTTCAACTCTGCTTAGGAACCTGACAAGAACAGTAGATCCCCTTTAGTCCAATACACTGTACTTGCTGGGACCAGACGCGAGTGCTATTTGTCCTGTGTATGGCAATGGCAGCGCAATAGTGACTACTCTTACCATAAAACAACTCTTGCTCGTAGGACCAGAAACTGTATGTGTTTCAACTCCATTTAGGACTGGGAAACAAACGCTAGCTCGCCTTACAAGAAACACACTCTGCTTTAGAGAAAAGAGAACTCTTCTACTCTACTGTGTTTCCTATAGGGCCATAACAGTGAGCTTGCTCAGAGCAAAAGAACTGTGCTTCCTACATACGGGCCATATCTCGTTCAACTCTGCTTAGGAAACTGAAAAGAACAGTAGCTTCTCTTCAGTCCGATACACTGTACTTGCTGGGAACATACGCGAGTGATATTTGCAATGTATATGGCAATGGGAGAGCAATAGGGACTTTCCTTACAAAAAACAACTCTTGCTCATAGGACCAGAAACTGCATGTGATTCAACTCCATTTAGGACTGGGAAACAAACACTACCTCGCCTTACAAGAAACACACTCTGCTTTAGAGAAAGGAGCACTCTTCTAGTCTACTGTGTTTCCTATGGGGTCCAAACAGTGAGCTTGCTCAGAAGAAAAAAAAATTGTGCTTCCTACACACACGGCCATATCTAGTTCAAGTCTGCTTAGGAACCTGACAAGAACAGTAGATCCTCTTCAGTCCAATACACTGTACTTGCTGGCAACAGACGCCAATGCTATTTGTCCTGTGTATGGCAATGGCAGCGCAATAGTGACTTTCCTTACCAGAAAACAACTCTTGTTCGTACGCCCAGAAACTGCATGTGATTCAACTCCATTTAGGACTAGGAAACAAACGCTAGCTTGCCCTACAAGAAACACACTCTGCTTTTGAGAAAAGAGCACTCTTCTACTCTACTGTGTTTACTATAGGGCTAGAACAGTGAGCTTGCTCAGAACATAAGAACTGTGCTTCCTACACACACGGGCCATATCTAGTTCAACTCTGCTTAGGAAACTGACAAGAACAGTAGCTTCTCTTCAGTCCGATACACTGTACTTACTGGGAACAGACCCGAGTGCTATTTGCACTGTATATGGCAATGGGAGTGCAATAGTGACTTACCTTACCAGAATACAACTCTTGCTCATAGGACCAGAAAGTACATGTGATTCAAATCCATTTAGGACTGGGAAACAAATGCTAGCTCGCCTTACATAAAACACACGCTGCTTTTGAGAAAAGAGCACTCTTCTACTCTACTGTGTTTCCTATGGGGTCCAAACAGTGAGCTTGCTCAGAACAAAAGAACTGTGCTTCCTACACACATGGACCATATCTAGTTCAACTCTGCTTAGGAAACTGAAAAGAACAGTAGATCCTATTCAGTCCAATACACTGTACTTGCTGGGAACAGACGCGAGTGCTATTTGCACTGTGTATGGCAATGGGAGTGCAATAGTGACTTTCCTTACCAGAAAAAAACTCTTGCTCGTAGGACCAGAAACTTCATGTGATTCAACTCCATTTAGGACTGGGAAACAAACGCTAGCTCGCCTTACAAGAAACACACTCTGCTTTAGAGAAAAGAGCACTCTTCTACTCTACTGTGTTCCCTCTAGGGTCAGAACAGTGAGCTTGCTCAGCACAAAAGAACTGTGCTTCCTACACACGGGCCATATCTTGTTCAATTCTGCTTAGGAAACTGACAAGAACAGTAGCTCCTCTTCAGTCCGATATACTGTACTTGCTGCGAACAGACGCGAGGGCTATTTGCACTGTATATGGCAATGGGAGTGCAATAGTGACTTTCCTTACCAGAAAACAACTCTTGCTCGTAGAACCAGAAAGTGCATGTGATTCAACTCCATTTAGGACTGGGAAACAAATGCTAGCTTGCCTTACATGAAACACACTCTGCTTTTGAGAAAAGAGCACTCTTCTACTCTACTGTGTTTCCTATGGGGTCCAAACAGTGAGCTTGCTCAGAACATAATAACTGTGCTTCCTACACACACGGGCCATATCTAGTTCAACTCTTCTTAGGAAACTGAGAAGAACAGTAGCTCCTCTTCAGTCCAGTACACTGTACTTGCAAGGAACTGACGTGAGTGCTATTTGCACTGTGTATGGCAATGGGAGCATAATAGTGACTTTCCTTACCAGAAAACAACTCTTGCTCGTAGGACCAGAAACTGCATGTGATTCAACTCCATTTAGGACTGGGAAACAAATGCTAGCTCGCCTTACAAGAAACACAGTCTGCTTTTGAGAAAAGAGCACTCTTCTACTCTACTGTGTTTCCTATGGAGTCCAAACAGTGAGCTTGCTCAGAACAAAAAAAATTGTGCTTCCTACACACACGGCCATGTCTAGTTCAAGTCTGCTTAGGAAACTGACAAGAACAGTAGCTCCTCTTCAGTCCAATAAACTGTACTTGCTGGCAACAGACGCCAGTGCTATTTGTCCTGTGTATGGCAATGGCAGCGCAATAGTGACTTTCCTTACCTGAAAACAACTCTTGCTCATAGGACCAGAAACTGCATGGGATTCAACTCCATTTAGGACTGGGAAACAAACGCTAGCTCGCCTTACAAGAAACACACTCTGCTTTAGAGAAAGCAGCACTCTTCTACTCTACTGTGTTTCCTATGTGGACCAAACAGTGAGCTTGCTCAGAACAAAAGAATTGTGCTTCCTACACACAGGGACCATAATTAGTTCAACTCTGCTTAGGAACCTGACAAGAACAGTAGCTCCTCTTCAGTCCAACACTGTACTTGCTGGTAACAGACGCGAGTGCTATTTGCACTGTGTATGGCAATGGCAGCGCAATAGTGACTTTCCTTACCAGAAAACAACTCTTGCTCATAGTACCAGAAACTGCATGTGATTCAACTCCATTCAGGACTAGGAAACAAACGCTAGCTTGCCTTACAAGAAACACACTCTGCTTTAGAGAAAAGAGCACTCTTCTACTCTACTGTGTTTCCTATAGGGCCAGAACAGTGAGCTTCCTCAGAACATAAGAACTGAGCTTCATACAAACACGGCCATATCTAGTTCAACTCTGCTTAGGAAACTGACAAGAACAGTAGCTCCTCTTCAGTCTGATACACTGTACTTGCTGGGAACAGACGCCAGTGCTATTTGCACTGTGTACGGCAATGGGATTGCAATAGTGACTTTCCTTACCAGAAAACAACTCTTGCTCATAGGACCAGAAACTGCATGTGATTCAACTCCATTTAGGACTGGGAATCAAACGCTACCTTGCCTTACATGAAAGACACTCTGCTTTTGAGAAAAGAGCACTCTTCTACTCTACAGTGTTTCTTAAGGGGTCCGAACAGTAAGCTTGCTCAGAACAAAATAATTGTGCTTCCTACACACATGGGAGATATCTAGTTCACCTCTGCTTAGGAAACTGAAAAGAACAGTAGATCCTATTCAGTCCAATACACTGTACTTGCTTTGAACAGACGCGAGTGCTATTTGCACTGTGTATGGCAATGGGAGCACAATAGTGACTCGTCTTACCAGAAAACAACTCTTGCTCGTAGGACAAAAAACTGCATGTGACTCAACTCCATTTAGGACTGGGAAACAAACACTAGCTTGCCTTCCAAGAAACATACTCTGCTTTTGAGAAAAGAGCACTCTTCTACTCTACTGTGTTTCTTTAGGGCCAGAACAGTGAGCTTGCTCAGAACATAATAACTGTGCTTCCTACACACACGGGCCCTATCTAGTTCAACTCTGCTTCGGAACCTGACAAAAACAGTAGATCCCCTTTAGTCCAATACACTGTACTTGCTGGGAACAGACGCCAGTGCTATTTGTCCTGTGTATGGCAATGGCAGCGCAATAGTGACTACTCTTACCATAAAACAACTCTTGCTCGTAGGACCAGAAACTGTATGTGTTTCAACTCCATTTAGGACTGGGAAACAAACGCTAGCTCGCCTTACAAGAAACACACTCTGCTTTTGAGAAAAGAACACTCTTCTACTCTACTGTGTTTCCCATAGGGCTAGAACAGTGAGCTTGCTCAGAACAAAAGAACTGTGCTTCCGACACACACGGGCCATATCTAGTTCAACTCTGCTTAGGAAACTGAGAAGAACAGTAGCTCCTCTTCAGTCCAATACACTGTATTTGCTAGGAAATGACGGGAGTGCTATTTGCACTGTGTATGGCAATGGGAGCGCAATAGTGACTTTCCTTACCAGAAAACAACTCTTGCTCATAGGACCAGAAACTGCATGTGATTCAACTCCATTTAGGACTGGGAAACAAACGCTAGCTCGCCTTCCAAGAAACAAAGTCTGCTTTTGAGAAAAGAGCACTCTTCTACTCTACTGTGTTTCCTATGGGGTCCAAACAGTGAGCTTGCTCAGAACAAAAGAACTGTGCTTCCTACACACATGGGCCATATCTAATGCACCTCTGCTTAGGAAACTGAAAAGAACAGTAGATCCTATTCAGTCCAATATACTGTACTTGCTGGGAACAGACGCGAGTGCTATTTGCACTGTGTATGGCAATGGGAGCACAATAATGACTCGTCTTACCAAAAAACAATTCTTCCTCGTAGGACAAAAAACTGCATGTGACTCAACTCCATTTAGGACATGGAAACAAACAGTAGCTCGCCTTACAAGAAACACACTCTGCTTTTGAGAAAAGAGCACTCTTCTACTCTACTGTGTTTCCCATAGGGCCAGAATGGTGAGATTGCTCAGAACAAAAGAACTGTGCTTCCTACACACACGGGCCATATCTAGTTCAACTCTGCTTAGGAAACTGACAAGATCAGTAGCTCCTCTTCAGTCCGATACAGTGTACTTGCTGGGATCAGACGCGAGTGCTATTTGCACTGTGTATGGCAATGGGAGCTCAATAGTGACTTTCCTTACCAGAAAACATCTCTTGCTCGTAGGACCAGAAACTGCATGTGATTCAACTCCATTTAGGACTGGGAAAAAAACGCCAGCTTGCCTTACAAGAAGCACACTCTACTTTTGAGAAAAGAGCACTCTTCTACTCTACTGTGTTTCCTTTAGGGCCAGAACAGTGAGCTTGCTCAGAATATAATAACTGTGCTTCCTACACACACGGGCCATATCTAGTTCAACTCTGCTTAGGAACCTGACAAGAACAGTAGATCCCCTTTAATCCAATACACTGTACTTGCTGGGAACAGACGCCAGAGCTATTTGTCCGGTATATGGCAATGGCAGCACAATAGTGACTATTCTTACCATAAAACAACTCTTGCTCGTAGGACCAGAAACTGCATGTGTTTCAACTTCATTTAGGACTGGGAAACAAACGCTAGCTCGCCTTACAAGAAACATACTCTGCTTTAGAGAAAAGAGCACTCTTCTACTCTACTGTGTTTCATATAGGGCCAGAACAGTGAGCTTGCTCAGAACAAAAGAACTGTGCTTCCTACACACGGGCCATATCTAGTTCAACTCTGCTTAGGAAACTGACAAGAACAGTAGCTTCTCTTCAGTCCGATACACTGTACTTGCTGGGAACAGACCCGAGTGCTATTTGCACTGTATATGGCAATGGGAGTGCAATAGTGACTTTCCTTACCAGAAAACAACTCTTGCTCATAGGACCATAAAGTGCATGTGATTCAACTCCATTTAGGACTGGGAAACAAATGCTAGCTCGCCTTACAGGAAACACACTCTGCTTTTGAGAAAAGAGCACTCTTCTACTCTACTGTGTTTCCTATGGGGTCCAAACAGTGAGCTTGCTCAGAACAAAAGAACTGTGCTTCCTACACACATGGACCATATCTAGTTCAACTCTGCTTAGGAAACTGAAAAGAACAGTAGATCCTATTCAGTCCAATACACTGTACTTGCTGGGAACAAACGCGAGTGCTATTTGCACTGTGTATGGCAATGGGAGCACAATAGTGACTCGTCTTACCAGAAAACAACTCTTCCTCGTAGGACAAAAAACTGCATGTGACTCAACTCCATTTAGGACTGGGAAACAAACAGTAGCTAATCTTACAAGAAACACACTCTGCTTTTGAGAAAAGAGCACTCTTCTACTCTACTGTGTTTCCCATAGGGCCAGAACGGTGAGATTGCTCAGAACAAAAGAACTGTGCTTCCTACACACACGGGCCATATCTAGTTCAACTCTGCTTAGGAAACTGAGAAGAACAGTAGCTCCTCTTCAGTCTGATACACTGTTCTTGCTGGGATCAGACGTGAGTGCTATTTGCACTGTGTATGGCAATGGGAGCGCAATAGTGACTTTCCTTACCAGAAAACAACTCTTGCTCGTAGGACCAGAAACTGCATGTGATTCAACTCCATTTAGGACTGGGAAAAAAACGCTAGCTTGCCTTACAAGAAACACACTCTACTTTTGAGAATAGAGCACTCTTCTACTCTACTGTGTTTCATTTAGGGCCAGAACAGTGAGCTTGCTCAGAATATAATAACTGTGCTTCCTACACATGGGCCATATCTAGTTCAACTCTGCTTAGGAACCTGACAAGAACAGTAGATCCCCTTTAGTCCAATACACTGTACTTGCTGGGAACAGATGCCAGAGCTCTTTGTCCGGTGTATGGCAATGTCAGCACAATAGTGACTATTCTTACCATAAAACAACTCTTGCTCGTAGGACCAGAAACTGCATGTGTTTCAACTTCATTTAGGACTGGGAAACAAACGCTAGCTCCCCTTACAAGAAACACACTCTGCTTTAGAGAAAAGAGCACTCTTCTACTCTACTGTGTTTCCTATAGGGCCAGAACAGTGAGCTTGCTCAGAACAAAAGAACTGTGCTTCCTACACACGGGCCATATCTAGTTCAACTCTGCTTAAGAAACTGACAAGAACAGTAGCTCCTCTTCAGTCCGATACACTGTACTTACTGGGAACAGACCCGAGTGCTATTTGCACTGTATATGCAATGGGAGTGCAATAGTGACTTACCTTACAAGAATACAACTCTTGCTCATAGGACCAGAAAGTGCATGTGATTCAACTCCATTTAGGACTGGGAAACAAATGCTAGCTCGCCTTACATAAAACACACTCTGCTTTTGAGAAAAGAGCACTCTTCTACTCTACTGTGTTTCCTATGGGGTCCAAACAGTGAGCTTGCTCAGAACAAAAGAACTGTGCTTCCTACACACATGGACCATATCTAGTTCAACTCTGCTTAGGAAACTGAAAAGAACAGTAGATCCTATTCAGTCCAATACACTGTACTTGCTGGAAACAGACGCGAGTGCTATTTGCACTGTGTATGGCAATGGGAGTGCAATAGTGACTTTCCTTACCAGAAAAAAACTCTTGCTCGTAGGACAAGAAACTGCATGTGATTCAACTCCATTTAGGACTGGGAAACAAACGCTAGCTCGCCTTACAAGTAACACACTCTGCTTTAGAGAAAAGAGCACTCTTCTACTCTACTGTGTTCCCTATAGGGTCAGAACAGTGAGCTTGCTCAGAACAAAAGAACTGTGCTTCCTACACACGGGCCATATCTTGTTCAACTCTGCTTAGGAAACTGACAAGAACAGTAGCTCCTCTTCAGTCCGATATACTGTACTTGCTGCGAACAGACGCGAGGGCTATTTGCACTGTATATGGCAATGGGAGTGCAATAGTGACTTTCCTTACCAGAAAACAACTCTTGCTCGTAGAACCAGAAAGTGCATGTGATTCAACTCCATTTAGGACTGGGAAACAAATGCTAGCTCGCCTTACATGATACACACTCTGCTTTTGAGAAAAGAGCACTCTTCTACTCTACTGTGTTTCCTATGGGGTCCAAACAGTGAGCTTGCTCAGAACATAATAACTGTGCTTCCTACACACACGGGCCATATCTAGTTCAACTCTTCTTAGGAAACTGAGAAGAACAGTAGCTCCTCTTCAGTCCAGTACACTGTACTTGCAAGGAACTGACGTGAGTGCTATTTGCACTGTGTATGGCAATGGGAGCATAATAGTGACTTTCCTTACCAGAAAACAACTCTTGCTCGTAGGACCAGAAACTGCATGTGATTCAACTCCATTTAGGACTGGGAAACAAATGCTAGCTCGCCTTACAAGAAACACAGTCTGCTTTTGAGAAAAGAGCACTCTTCTACTCTACTGTGTTTCCTATGGAGTCCAAACAGTGAGCTTGCTCAGAACAAAAAAAATTGTGCTTCCTACACACACGGCCATGTCTAGTTCACCTCTGCTTAGGAACCTGACAAGAACAGTAGCTCCTCTTCAGTCCAATAAACTGTACTTGCTGGCAACAGACGCCAGTGCTATTTGTCCTGTGTATGGCAATGGCAGCGCAATAGTGACTTTCCTTACCTGAAAACAACTCTTGCTCATAGGACCAGAAACTGCATGGGATTCAACTCCATTTAGGACTGGGAAACAAACGCTAGCTCGCCTTACAAGAAACACACTCTGCTTTAGAGAAAGCAGCACTCTTCTAGTCTACTGTGTTTCCTATGTGGACCAAACAGTGAGCTTGCTCAGAACAAAAGAATTGTGCTTCCTACACACAGGGACCATAATTAGTTCAACTCTGCTTAGGAACCTGACAAGAACAGTAGCTCCTCTTCAGTCCAATACACTGTACTTGCTGTCAACAGACGCCAGTGCTATTTGCACTGTGTATGGCAATGGCAGCACAATAGTGACTTTCCTTACCAGAAAACAACTCTTGCTCATAGTACCAGAAACTGCATGTGATTCAACCCCATTCAGGACTAGGAAACAAACGCTAGCTTGCCTTACTAGAAACACACTCTGCTTTAGAGAAATGAGCACTCTTCTACTCTACTGTGTTTCCTATAGGGCCAGAACAGTGAGCTTCCTCAGAACATAAGAACTGAGCTTCCTACACACACGGGCCATATCTAGTTCAACTCTGCTTAGGAAACTGACAAGAACAGTAGCTCCTCTTCAATCCAATACACTGTACTTGCTGGGAACAGACGCAGTGCTATTTGCACTGTGTACGGCAATGGGATTGCAATAGTGACTTTCCTTACCAGAAAACAACTCATGCTCATAGGACCAGAAACTGCATGTGATTCAACTCCATTTAGGACTGGGAATCAAACGCTACCTCGCCTTACATGAAAGACACTCTGCTTTTGAGAAAAGAGCACTCTTCTACTCTACAGTGTTTCCTAAGGGGTCCGAACAGTAAGCTTGCTCAGAACAAAATAACTGTGCTTCCTACACACATGGGAGATATCTAGTTCACCTCTGCTTAGGAAACTGAAAAGAACAGTAGATCCTATTCAGTCCAATACACTGTACTTGCTTTGAACAGACGCGAGTGCTATTTGCACTGTGTATGGCAATGGGAGCACAATAGTGACTCGTCTTACCAGAAAACAACTCTTGCTCGTAGGACAAAAAACTGCATGTGACTCAACTCCATTTAGGACTGGGAAACAAACGCTAGCTTGCCTTCCAAGAAACATACTCTGCTTTTGAGAAAAGAGCACTCTTCTACTCTACTGTGTTTCTTTAGGGCCAGAACAGTGAGCTTGCTCAGAACATAATAACTGTGCTTCCTACACACACGGGCCCTATCTAGTTCAACTCTGCTTAGGAACCTGACAAAAACAGTAGATCCCCTTTAGTCCAATACACTGTACTTGCTGGGAACAGACGCCAGTGCCATTTGTCCTGTGTATGGCAATGGCAGCGCAATAGTGACTACTCTTACCATAAAACAACTCTTGCTCGTAGGACCAGAAACTGTATGTGTTTCAACTCCATTTAGGACTGGGAAACAAACGCTAGCTCGCCTTACAAGAAACACAATCTGCTTTTGAGAAAAGAACACTCTTCTACTCTACTGTGTTTCCCATAGGGCTAGAACAGTGAGCTTGCTCAGAACAAAAGAACTGTGCTTCCTACACACATGGGCCATATCTAATGCACCTCTGCTTAGGAAACTGAAAAGAACAGTAGATCCTATTCAGTCCAATAACCAGTACTTGCTGGGAACAGACGCGCGTGCTATTTGCACTGTGTATGGCAATGGGAGCACAATAGTGACTCGTCTTACCAGAAAACAACTCTTCCTCATAGGACAAAAAACTGCATGTGACTCAACTCCATTTAGGACTGGGAAACAAACAGTAGCTCGCCTTACAAGAAACACACTCTGCTTTTGAGAAAAGAGCACTCTTCTACTCTACTGTGTTTCCCATAGGGCCAGAACGGTGAGATTGCTCAGAACAAAAGAACTGTGCTTCCTACACACACGGGCCATATCTAGTTCAACTCTGCTTAGGAAACTGAGAAGAACAGTAGCTCCTCTTCAGTCCGATACACTGTATTTGCTGGGATCAGACGCGAGGGCTATTTGTACTGTGTATGGCAATGGGAGCGCAATAGTGACTTTCCTAACCAGAAAACAACTCTTGCTCGTAGGACCAGAAACTGCATGTGATTCAACTCCATTTAGGACTGGGAAAAAAACGCTAGCTTGCCTTACTAGAAACACACTCTACTTTTGAGAAAAGAGCACTCTTCTACTCTACTGTGTTTCCTATAGGGCCAGAACAGTGAGCTTGCTCAGAACATAATAACTGTGCTTCCTACACACACGGGCCATATCTAGTTCAACTCTGCTTAGGAACCTGACAAGAACAGTAGATCCCCTTTAGTCCAATACACTGTGCTTGCTGGGAACAGACGCCAGTTCTATTTGTCCGGTGTATGGCAATGGCAGCACAATAGTGACTATACTTACCATAAAAAAACTCTTGCTCGTTGGACCAGAAACTGCATGTGTTTCAACTTCATTTAGAACTGGGAAACAAACGCTAGCTCTCCTTACAAGAAACACACTCTGCTTTAGAGGAAAGAGCACTCTTCTACTCTACTGTGTTTCCTATAGGGCCAGAACAGTGAGCTTGCTCAGAACAAAAGAACTGTGCTTCCTACACACGGGCCATATCTAGTTCAACTCTGCTTAGGAAACTGACAAGAACAGTAGCTCCTCTTCAGTCCGATACACTGTACTTGTTGGGAACAGACGCGAGTGCTATTTGCACTGTATATGGCAATGGGAGTGCAATAGTGACTTTCCTTACCAGAGAACAACTCTTGCTCAAAGGACCAGAAAGTGCATGTGATTCAACTCCATTTAGGACTGGGAAACAAAAGCTAGCTCGCCTTACATGAAACACACTCCGCTTTTGAGAAAAGAGCACTCTTCTACTCTACTGTGTTTCCTATGGGGTCCAAACAGTGAGCTTGCTCAGAACAAAAAAAAAATTGTGCTTCCTACACACACGGCCATATCTAGTTCAAGTCTGCTTAGGAACCTGACAAGAACAGTAGATCCTCTTCAGTCCAATACACTGTACTTGCTGGCAACAGACGCCAGTGCTATTTGTCCTGTGTATGGCAATGGCAGCGCAATAGTGACTTTCCTTACCAGAAAACAACTCTTGCTCATAGTACCAGAAACTGCATGGGATTCAACTCCATTTAGGACTGGGAAACAAACGCTAGCTCGCCTTACAAGAAACACACTCTGCTTTAGAGAAAGGAGCACTCTTCTAGTCTACTGTGTTTCCTATGGGGTCCAAACAGTGAGCTTGCTCAGAACAAAAGAACTGTGCTTCCTACACACACGGTCCATATGTAGTTCAACTCTGATTAGGAACCTGACACAAACAGTAGCTCCTCTTCAGTACAACACTGTACTTGCTGGGAACAGACGCGAGTGCTATTTGCACTGTGTATGGCAATGAGAGCGCAACAGTGACTTTCCTTACCAGAAAACAAGTCTTGTTCGTAGGACCAGAAACTGCATGTGATTCAACTCCATTTTGGACTAGGAAACAAACGCTTGCTTACCCTATAAGAAACACACTCTGCTTTAGAGAAAAGAGCACTCTTCTACTCTACTGTGTTTCCTATAGGGCCAGAACAGTGAGCTTGCTCAGAACATAAGAACTGAGCTTCCTACACACATGGGCCATATCTAGTTCAACTCTGCTTAGGAAATTGACAAGAACAGTAGCTCCTCTTCAGTCCGATACACTGTACTTGTTGGGAACAGACGCCAGTGCTATTTGCACGGTGTAAGGCAATGGGAGTGCAATAGTGACTTTCCTTACCAGAAAACAACTCTTGCTCATAGGACCAGAAACTGCATGTGATTCAACTCCATTTAGGACTGGGAAACAAATGCTACCTCGCCTTACATGAAACACACTCTGCTTTTGTGAAAAGAGCACTCTTCTACTCTACTGTGTTTCCTATGGGGTCCGAACAGTGAGCTTGCTCAGAACAAAAGAACTGTGCTTCCTACACACATGGGCCATATCTACTGCACCTCTGCTTAGGAAACTGAAAAGAACAGTAGATCCTATTCAGTCCAATACACTGTACTTGCTGGGAACAGACACGAGTGCTATTTGCACTGTGTATGGCAATGGGAGCACAATAGTGACTCGTCTTACCAGAAAACAACTCTTGCTCGTAGGACAAAAAACTGCATGTGACTCAACTACATTTAGGACTGGGAAACAAACTCTAGCTCGCCTTACCAGAAACACACTCTGCTTTTGAGAAAAGAACACTCTTCTACTCTACTGTGTTTCCCATATGGCTAGAACAGTGAGCTTGCTCAGAACAAAAGAACTGTGCTTCCTACACACACGGGGCATATCTAGTTCAACTCTGCTTAGGAAACTGAGAAGAACAGTAGCTCCTCTTCAGTCGAATACACTGTACTTGCTAGGAACAGACGGGAGTGCTATTTGCACTGTGTATGGCAATGGGAGTGCAATAGTGACTTTCCTTACCAGAAAACAACTCTTGCTCGTAGGACCAGAAACTGCATGTGATTCAACTGCATTTAGGACTGGGAAAAAAACGCTAGCTCGCCTTACAATAAACACACTCTGCTTTAGAGAAAAGAGCACTCTTCTACTCTACTGTGTTTCCTATAGGGCCAGAACAGTGAGCTTGCTCAGAACAAAAGAACTGTGCTTCCTACACACGGGCCATATCTTGTTCAACTCTGCTTAGGAAACTGACAAGAACAGTAGCTCCTCTTCAGTCCGATATACTGTACTTGCTGCGAACAGACGCGAGGGCTATTTGCACTGTATATGGCAATGGGAGTGCAATAGTGACTTTCCTTACCAGAAAACAACTCTTGCTCGTAGGACCAGAAAGTGCATGTGATTCAACTCCATTTAGGACTGGGAAACAAATGCTAGCTCGCCTTACATGAAACACACTCTGCTTTTGAGAAAAGAGCACTCTTCTACTCTACTGTGTTTCCTATGGGGTCCAAACAGTGAACTTGCTCAGAACAAAAAAAAATTGTGCTTCCTACACACACGGCCATATCTAGTTCAAGTCTGCTTAGGAACCTGACAAGAACAGTAGATCCTCTTCAGTCCAATACACTGTACTTGCTGTCAACAGACGCCAGTGCTATTTGTCCTGTGTATGGCAATGGCAGCGCAATAGTGACTTTCCTTACCAGAAAACAACTCTTGCTCATAGTACCAGAAACTGCATGGGATTCAACTCCATTTAGGACTGGGAAACAAACGCTAGCTCGCCTTACAAGAAACACACTCTGCTTTAGAGAAAAGAGCACTCTTCTACTCTACTGTGTTTCCTATAGGGCCAGAACAGTGAGCTTCCTCAGAACATAAGAACTGAGCTTCCTACACACACGGGCCATATCTAGTTCAACTCTGCTTAGGAAACTGAAAAGAACAGTAGCTCCTCTTCAGTCCAATACACTGTACTTGCTGGGAACAGACGCCAGTGCTATTTGCACTGTGTACGGCAATGGGATTGCAATAGTGACTTTCCTTACCAGAAAACAACTCTTGCTCATAGGACCAGAAACTGCATGTGATTCAACTCCATTTAGGACTGGGAATCAAACGCTACCTCGCCTTACATGAAAGACACTCTGCTTTTGAGAAAAGAGCACTCTTCTACTCTACAGTGTTTCCTAAGGGGTCCGAACAGTAAGCTTGCTCAGAACAAAATAACTGTGCTTCCTACACACATGGGAGATATCTAGTTCACCTCTGCTTAGGAAACTGAAAAGAACAGTAGATCCTATTCAGTCCAATACACTGTACTTGCTTTGAACAGACGCGAGTGCTATTTGCACTGTGTATGGCAATGGGAGCACAATAGTGACTCGTCTTACCAGAAAACAACTCTTGCTCGTAGGACAAAAAACTGCATGTGACTCAACTCCATTTAGGACTGGGAAACAAACGCTAGCTTGCCTTCCAAGAAACATACTCTGCTTTTGAGAAAAGAGCACTCTTCTACTCTACTGTGTTTCTTTAGGGCCAGAACAGTGAGCTTGCTCAGAACATAATAACTGTGCTTCCTACACACACGGGCCCTATCTAGTTCAACTCTGCTTAGGAACCTGACAAAAACAGTAGATCCCCTTTAGTCCAATACACTGTACTTGCTGGGAACAGACGCCAGTGCCATTTGTCCTGTGTATGGCAATGGCAGCGCAATAGTGACTACTCTTACCATAAAACAACTCTTGCTCGTAGGACCAGAAACTGTATGTGTTTCAACTCCATTTAGGACTGGGAAACAAACGCTAGCTCGCCTTACAAGAAACACACTCTGCTTTTGAGAAAAGAACACTCTTCTACTCTACTGTGTTTCCCATAGGGCTAGAACAGTGAGCTTGCTCAGAACAAAAGAACTGTGCTTCCGAAACACACGGGCCATATCTAGTTCAACTCTGCTTAGGAAACTGAGAAGAACAGTAGCTCCTCTTCAGTCCAATACACTGTATTTTCTAGGAACAGACGGGAGTGCTATTTGCACTGTGTATGGCAATGGGAGCGCAATAGTGACTTTCCTTACCAGAAAAAAACTCTTGCTCATAGGACCAGAAACTGCATGTGATTCAACTCCATTTAGGACTGGGAAACAAACGCTAGCTCGCCTTCCAAGAAACAAAGTCTGCTTTTGAGAAAAGAGCACTCTTCTACTCTACTGTGTTTCCTATGGGGTCCAAACAGTGAGCTTGCTCAGAACAAAAGAACTGTGCTTCCTACACACATGGGCCATATCTAATGCACCTCTGCTTAGGAAACTGAAAAGAACAGTAGATCCTATTCAGTCCAATAACCAGTACTTGCTGGGAACAGACGCGAGTGCTATTTGCACTGTGTATGGCAATGGGAGCACAATAGTGACTCGTCTTACCAGAAAACAACTCTTCCTCATAGGACAAAAAACTGCATGTGACTCAACTCCATTTAGGACTGGGAAACAAACAGTAGCTCGCCTTACAAGAAACACACTCTGCTTTTGAGAAAAGAGCACTCTTCTACTCTACTGTGTTTCCCATAGGGCCAGAACGGTGAGATTGCTCAGAACAAAAGAACTGTGCTTCCTACACACACGGGCCATATCTAGTTCAACTCTGCTTAGGAAACTGAGAAGAACAGTAGCTCCTCTTCAGTCCGATACACTGTATTTGCTGGGATCAGACGCGAGGGCTATTTGTACTGTGTATGGCAATGGGAGCGCAATAGTGACTTTCCTAACCAGAAAACAACTCTTGCTCGTAGGACCAGAAACTGCATGTGATTCAACTCCATTTAGGACTGGGAAAAAAACACTAGCTTGCCTTACTAGAAACACACTCTACTTTTGAGAAAAGAGCACTCTTCTACTCTACTGTGTTTCCTATAGGGCCAGAACAGTGAGCTTGCTCAGAACATAATAACTGTGCTTCCTACACACACGGGCCATATCTAGTTCAACTCTGCTTAGGAACCTGACAAGAACAGTAGATCCCCTTTAGTCCAATACACTGTGCTTGCTGGGAACAGACGCCAGTTCTATTTGTCCGGTGTATGGCAATGGCAGCACAATAGTGACTATACTTACCATAAAAAAACTCTTGCTCGTTGGACCAGAAACTGCATGTGTTTCAACTTCATTTAGAACTGGGAAACAAACGCTAGCTCTCCTTACAAGAAACACACTCTGCTTTAGAGGAAAGAGCACTCTTCTACTCTACTGTGTTTCCTATAGGGCCAGAACAGTGAGCTTGCTCAGAACAAAAGAACTGTGCTTCCTACACACGGGCCATATCTAGTTCAACTCTGCTTAGGAAACTGACAAGAACAGTAGCTCCTCTTCAGTCCGATACACTGTACTTGTTGGGAACAGACGCGAGTGCTATTTGCACTGTATATGGCAATGGGAGTGCAATAGTGACTTTCCTTACCAGAGAACAACTCTTGCTCAAAGGACCAGAAAGTGCATGTGATTCAACTCCATTTAGGACTGGGAAACAAAAGCTAGCTCGCCTTACATGAAACACACTCCGCTTTTGAGAAAAGAGCACTCTTCTACTCTACTGTGTTTCCTATGGGGTCCAAACAGTGAGCTTGCTCAGAACAAAAAAAAAATTGTGCTTCCTACACACACGGCCATATCTAGTTCAAGTCTGCTTAGGAACCTGACAAGAACAGTAGATCCTCTTCAGTCCAATACACTGTACTTGCTGGCAACAGACGCCAGTGCTATTTGTCCTGTGTATGGCAATGGCAGCGCAATAGTGACTTTCCTTACCAGAAAACAACTCTTGCTCATAGTACCAGAAACTGCATGGGATTCAACTCCATTTAGGACTGGGAAACAAACGCTAGCTCGCCTTACAAGAAACACACTCTGCTTTAGAGAAAGGAGCACTCTTCTAGTCTACTGTGTTTCCTATGGGGTCCAAACAGTGAGCTTGCTCAGAACAAAAGAACTGTGCTTCCTACACACACGGTCCATATGTAGTTCAACTCTGATTAGGAACCTGACACAAACAGTAGCTCCTCTTCAGTACAACACTGTACTTGCTGGGAACAGACGCGAGTGCTATTTGCACTGTGTATGGCAATGAGAGCGCAACAGTGACTTTCCTTACCAGAAAACAAGTCTTGTTCGTAGGACCAGAAACTGCATGTGATTCAACTCCATTTTGGACTAGGAAACAAACGCTTGCTTACCCTATAAGAAACACACTCTGCTTTAGAGAAAAGAGCACTCTTCTACTCTACTGTGTTTCCTATAGGGCCAGAACAGTGAGCTTGCTCAGAACATAAGAACTGAGCTTCCTACACACATGGGCCATATCTAGTTCAACTCTGCATAGGAAATTGACAAGAACAGTAGCTCCTCTTCAGTCCGATACACTGTACTTGTTGGGAACAGACGCCAGTGCTATTTGCACGGTGTAAGGCAATGGGAGTGCAATAGTGACTTTCCTTACCAGAAAACAACTCTTGCTCATAGGACCAGAAACTGCATGTGATTCAACTCCATTTAGGACTGGGAAACAAATGCTACCTCGCCTTACATGAAACACACTCTGCTTTTGTGAAAAGAGCACTCTTCTACTCTACTGTGTTTCCTATGGGGTCCGAACAGTGAGCTTGCTCAGAACAAAAGAACTGTGCTTCCTACACACATGGGCCATATCTACTGCACCTCTGCTTAGGAAACTGAAAAGAACAGTAGATCCTATTCAGTCCAATACACTGTACTTGCTGGGAACAGACACGAGTGCTATTTGCACTGTGTATGGCAATGGGAGCACAATAGTGACTCGTCTTACCAGAAAACAACTCTTGCTCGTAGGACAAAAAACTGCATGTGACTCAACTACATTTAGGACTGGGAAACAAACTCTAGCTCGCCTTACCAGAAACACACTCTGCTTTTGAGAAAAGAACACTCTTCTACTCTACTGTGTTTCCCATATGGCTAGAACAGTGAGCTTGCTCAGAACAAAAGAACTGTGCTTCCTACACACACGGGGCATATCTAGTTCAACTCTGCTTAGGAAACTGAGAAGAACAGTAGCTCCTCTTCAGTCGAATACACTGTACTTGCTAGGAACAGACGGGAGTGCTATTTGCACTGTGTATGGCAATGGGAGTGCAATAGTGACTTTCCTTACCAGAAAACAACTCTTGCTCGTAGGACCAGAAACTGCATGTGATTCAACTGCATTTAGGACTGGGAAAAAAACGCTAGCTCGCCTTACAATAAACACACTCTGCTTTAGAGAAAAGAGCACTCTTCTACTCTACTGTGTTTCCTATAGGGCCAGAACAGTGAGCTTGCTCAGAACAAAAGAACTGTGCTTCCTACACACGGGCCATATCTTGTTCAACTCTGCTTAGGAAACTGACAAGAACAGTAGCTCCTCTTCAGTCCGATATACTGTACTTGCTGCGAACAGACGCGAGGGCTATTTGCACTGTATATGGCAATGGGAGTGCAATAGTGACTTTCCTTACCAGAAAACAACTCTTGCTCGTAGGACCAGAAAGTGCATGTGATTCAACTCCATTTAGGACTGGGAAACAAATGCTAGCTCGCCTTACATGAAACACACTCTGCTTTTGAGAAAAGAGCACTCTTCTACTCTACTGTGTTTCCTATGGGGTCCAAACAGTGAACTTGCTCAGAACAAAAAAAAATTGTGCTTCCTACACACACGGCCATATCTAGTTCAAGTCTGCTTAGGAACCTGACAAGAACAGTAGATCCTCTTCAGTCCAATACACTGTACTTGCTGTCAACAGACGCCAGTGCTATTTGTCCTGTGTATGGCAATGGCAGCGCAATAGTGACTTTCCTTACCAGAAAACAACTCTTGCTCATAGTACCAGAAACTGCATGGGATTCAACTCCATTTAGGACTGGGAAACAAACGCTAGCTCGCCTTACAAGAAACACACTCTGCTTTAGAGAAAAGAGCACTCTTCTACTCTACTGTGTTTCCTATAGGGCCAGAACAGTGAGCTTCCTCAGAACATAAGAACTGAGCTTCCTACACACACGGGCCATATCTAGTTCAACTCTGCTTAGGAAACTGACAAGAACAGTAGCTCCTCTTCAGTCCAATACACTGTACTTGCTGGGAACAGACGCCAGTGCTATTTGCACTGTGTACGGCAATGGGATTGCAATAGTGACTTTCCTTACCAGAAAACAACTCTTGCTCATAGGACCAGAAACTGCATGTGATTCAACTCCATTTAGGACTGGGAATCAAACGCTACCTCGCCTTACATGAAAGACACTCTGCTTTTGAGAAAAGAGCACTCTTCTACTCTACAGTGTTTCCTAAGGGGTCCGAACAGTAAGCTTGCTCAGAACAAAATAACTGTGCTTCCTACACACATGGGAGATATCTAGTTCACCTCTGCTTAGGAAACTGAAAAGAACAGTAGATCCTATTCAGTCCAATACACTGTACTTGCTTTGAACAGACGCGAGTGCTATTTGCACTGTGTATGGCAATGGGAGCACAATAGTGACTCGTCTTACCAGAAAACAACTCTTGCTCGTAGGACAAAAAACTGCATGTGACTCAACTCCATTTAGGACTGGGAAACAAACGCTAGCTTGCCTTCCAAGAAACATACTCTGCTTTTGAGAAAAGAGCACTCTTCTACTCTACTGTGTTTCTTTAGGGCCAGAACAGTGAGCTTGCTCAGAACATAATAACTGTGCTTCCTACACACACGGGCCCTATCTAGTTCAACTCTGCTTAGGAACCTGACAAAAACAGTAGATCCCCTTTAGTCCAATACACTGTACTTGCTGGGAACAGACGCCAGTGCCATTTGTCCTGTGTATGGCAATGGCAGCACAATAGTGACTACTCTTACCATAAAACAACTCTTGCTCGTAGGACCAGAAACTGTATGTGTTTCAACTCCATTTAGGACTGGGAAACAAACGCTAGCTCGCCTTACAAGAAACACACTCTGCTTTTGAGAAAAGAACACTCTTCTACTCTACTGTGTTTCCCATAGGGCTAGAACAGTGAGCTTGCTCAGAACAAAAGAACTGTGCTTCCGAAACACACGGGCCATATCTAGTTCAACTCTGCTTAGGAAACTGAGAAGAACAGTAGCTCCTCTTCAGTCCAATACACTGTATTTTCTAGGAACAGACGGGAGTGCTATTTGCACTGTGTATGGCAATGGGAGCGCAATAGTGACTTTCCTTACCA
The DNA here is from genome assembly GCF_949786415.1 of Peromyscus eremicus. Lineage (NCBI taxonomy): Eukaryota > Metazoa > Chordata > Mammalia > Rodentia > Cricetidae > Peromyscus > Peromyscus eremicus. The sequence continues at coordinate 99,012 of NW_026735675.1, forward strand.
GAAAACAACTCTTGCTCATAGGACCAGAAACTGCATGTGATTCAACTCCATTTAGGACTGGGAAACAAACGCTAGCTCGCCTTCCAAGAAACAAAGTCTGCTTTTGAGAAAAGAGCACTCTTCTACTCTACTGTGTTTCCTATGGGGTCCAAACAGTGAGCTTGCTCAGAACAAAAGAACTGTGCTTCCTACACACATGGGCCATATCTAATGCACCTCTGCTTAGGAAACTGAAAAGAACAGTAGATCCTATTCAGTCCAATAACCAGTACTTGCTGGGAACAGACGCGAGTGCTATTTGCACTGTGTATGGCAATGGGAGCACAATAGTGACTCGTCTTACCAGAAAACAACTCTTCCTCATAGGACAAAAAACTGCATGTGACTCAACTCCATTTAGGACTGGGAAACAAACAGTAGCTCGCCTTACAAGAAACACACTCTGCTTTTGAGAAAAGAGCACTCTTCTACTCTACTGTGTTTCCCATAGGGCCAGAACGGTGAGATTGCTCAGAACAAAAGAACTGTGCTTCCTACACACACGGGCCATATCTAGTTCAACTCTGCTTAGGAAACTGAGAAGAACAGTAGCTCCTCTTCAGTCTGATACACTGTATTTGCTGGGATCAGACGCGAGGGCTATTTGTACTGTGTATGGCAATGGGAGCGCAATAGTGACTTTCCTAACCAGAAAACAACTCTTGCTCGTAGGACCAGAAACTGCATGTGATTCAACTCCATTTAGGACTGGGAAAAAAACGCTAGCTTGCCTTACAAGAAACACACTCTACTTTTGAGAAAAGAGCACTCTTCTACTCTACTGTGTTTCCTATAGGGCCAGAACAGTGAGCTTGCTCAGAACATAATAACTGTGCTTCCTACACACACGGGCCATATCTAGTTCAACTCTGCTTAGGAACCTGACAAGAACAGTAGATCCCCTTTAGTCCAATACACTGTGCTTGCTGGGAACAGACGCCAGTTCTATTTGTCCGGTGTATGGCAATGGCAGCACAATAGTGACTATACTTACCATAAAAAAACTCTTGCTCGTTGGACCAGAAACTGCATGTGTTTCAACTTCATTTAGAACTGGGAAACAAACGCTAGCTCTCCTTACAAGAAACACACTCTGCTTTAGAGGAAAGAGCACTCTTCTACTCTACTGTGTTTCCTATAGGGCCAGAACAGTGAGCTTGCTCAGAACAAAAGAACTGTGCTTCCTACACACGGGCCATATCTAGTTCAACTCTGCTTAGGAAACTGACAAGAACAGTAGCTCCTCTTCAGTCCGATACACTGTACTTTTTGGGAAAAGACGCGAGTGCTATTTGCACTGTATATGGCAATGGGAGTGCAATAGTGACTTTCCTTACCAGAGAACAACTCTTGCTCAAAGGACCAGAAAGTGCATGTGATTCAACTCCATTTAGGACTGGGAAACAAAAGCTAGCTCGCCTTACATGAAACACACTCCGCTTTTGAGAAAAGAGCACTCTTCTACTCTACTGTGTTTCCTATGGGGTCCAAACAGTGAGCTTGCTCAGAACAAAAAAAAAATTGTGCTTCCTACACACACGGCCATATCTAGTTCAAGTCTGCTTAGGAACCTGACAAGAACAGTAGATCCTCTTCAGTCCAATACACTGTACTTGCTGGCAACAGACGCCAGTGCTATTTGTCCTGTGTATGGCAATGGCAGCGCAATAGTGACTTTCCTTACCAGAAAACAACTCTTGCTCATAGTACCAGAAACTGCATGGGATTCAACTCCATTTAGGACTGGGAAACAAACGCTAGCTCGCCTTACAAGAAACACACTCTGCTTTAGAGAAAGGAGCACTCTTCTAGTCTACTGTGTTTCCTATGGGGTCCAAACAGTGAGCTTGCTCAGAACAAAAGAACTGTGCTTCCTACACACACGGTCCATATGTAGTTCAACTCTGATTAGGAACCTGACACAAACAGTAGCTCCTCTTCAGTACAACACTGTACTTGCTGGGAACAGACGCGAGTGCTATTTGCACTGTGTATGGCAATGAGAGCGCAACAGTGACTTTCCTTACCAGAAAACAAGTCTTGTTCGTAGGACCAGAAACTGCATGTGATTCAACTCCATTTTGGACTAGGAAACAAACGCTTGCTTACCCTATAAGAAACACACTCTGCTTTAGAGAAAAGAGCACTCTTCTACTCTACTGTGTTTCCTATAGGGCCAGAACAGTGAGCTTGCTCAGAACATAAGAACTGAGCTTCCTACACACATGGGCCATATCTAGTTCAACTCTGCTTAGGAAATTGACAAGAACAGTAGCTCCTCTTCAGTCCGATACACTGTACTTGTTGGGAACAGACGCCAGTGCTATTTGCACGGTGTAAGGCAATGGGAGTGCAATAGTGACTTTCCTTACCAGAAAACAACTCTTGCTCATAGGACCAGAAACTGCATGTGATTCAACTCCATTTAGGACTGGGAAACAAATGCTACCTCGCCTTACATGAAACACACTCTGCTTTTGTGAAAAGAGCACTCTTCTACTCTACTGTGTTTCCTATGGGGTCCGAACAGTGAGCTTGCTCAGAACAAAAGAACTGTGCTTCCTACACACATGGGCCATATCTACTGCACCTCTGCTTAGGAAACTGAAAAGAACAGTAGATCCTATTCAGTCCAATACACTGTACTTGCTGGGAACAGACACGAGTGCTATTTGCACTGTGTATGGCAATGGGAGCACAATAGTGACTCGTCTTACCAGAAAACAACTCTTGCTCGTAGGACAAAAAACTGCATGTGACTCAACTACATTTAGGACTGGGAAACAAACTCTAGCTCGCCTTACCAGAAACACACTCTGCTTTTGAGAAAAGAACACTCTTCTACTCTACTGTGTTTCCCATATGGCTAGAACAGTGAGCTTGCTCAGAACAAAAGAACTGTGCTTCCTACACACACGGGGCATATCTAGTTCAACTCTGCTTAGGAAACTGAGAAGAACAGTAGCTCCTCTTCAGTCGAATACACTGTACTTGCTAGGAACAGACGGGAGTGCTATTTGCACTGTGTATGGCAATGGGAGTGCAATAGTGACTTTCCTTACCAGAAAACAACTCTTGCTCGTAGGACCAGAAACTGCATGTGATTCAACTGCATTTAGGACTGGGAAAAAAACGCTAGCTCGCCTTACAATAAACACACTCTGCTTTAGAGAAAAGAGCACTCTTCTACTCTACTGTGTTTCCTATAGGGCCAGAACAGTGAGCTTGCTCAGAACAAAAGAACTGTGCTTCCTACACACGGGCCATATCTTGTTCAACTCTGCTTAGGAAACTGACAAGAACAGTAGCTCCTCTTCAGTCCGATATACTGTACTTGCTGCGAACAGACGCGAGGGCTATTTGCACTGTATATGGCAATGGGAGTGCAATAGTGACTTTCCTTACCAGAAAACAACTCTTGCTCGTAGGACCAGAAAGTGCATGTGATTCAACTCCATTTAGGACTGGGAAACAAATGCTAGCTCGCCTTACATGAAACACACTCTGCTTTTGAGAAAAGAGCACTCTTCTACTCTACTGTGTTTCCTATGGGGTCCAAACAGTGAACTTGCTCAGAACAAAAAAAAATTGTGCTTCCTACACACACGGCCATATCTAGTTCAAGTCTGCTTAGGAACCTGACAAGAACAGTAGATCCTCTTCAGTCCAATACACTGTACTTGCTGTCAACAGACGCCAGTGCTATTTGTCCTGTGTATGGCAATGGCAGCGCAATAGTGACTTTCCTTACCAGAAAACAACTCTTGCTCATAGTACCAGAAACTGCATGGGATTCAACTCCATTTAGGACTGGGAAACAAACGCTAGCTCGCCTTACAAGAAACACACTCTGCTTTAGAGAAAAGAGCACTCTTCTACTCTACTGTGTTTCCTATAGGGCCAGAACAGTGAGCTTCCTCAGAACATAAGAACTGAGCTTCCTACACACACGGGCCATATCTAGTTCAACTCTGCTTAGGAAACTGACAAGAACAGTAGCTCCTCTTCAGTCCAATACACTGTACTTGCTGGGAACAGACGCCAGTGCTATTTGCACTGTGTACGGCAATGGGATTGCAATAGTGACTTTCCTTACCAGAAAACAACTCTTGCTCATAGGACCAGAAACTGCATGTGATTCAACTCCATTTAGGACTGGGAATCAAACGCTACCTCGCCTTACATGAAAGACACTCTGCTTTTGAGAAAAGAGCACTCTTCTACTCTACAGTGTTTCCTAAGGGGTCCGAACAGTAAGCTTGCTCAGAACAAAATAACTGTGCTTCCTACACACATGGGAGATATCTAGTTCACCTCTGCTTAGGAAACTGAAAAGAACAGTAGATCCTATTCAGTCCAATACACTGTACTTGCTTTGAACAGACGCGAGTGCTATTTGCACTGTGTATGGCAATGGGAGCACAATAGTGACTCGTCTTACCAGAAAACAACTCTTGCTCGTAGGACAAAAAACTGCATGTGACTCAACTCCATTTAGGACTGGGAAACAAACGCTAGCTTGCCTTCCAAGAAACATACTCTGCTTTTGAGAAAAGAGCACTCTTCTACTCTACTGTGTTTCTTTAGGGCCAGAACAGTGAGCTTGCTCAGAACATAATAACTGTGCTTCCTACACACACGGGCCCTATCTAGTTCAACTCTGCTTAGGAACCTGACAAAAACAGTAGATCCCCTTTAGTCCAATACACTGTACTTGCTGGGAACAGACGCCAGTGCCATTTGTCCTGTGTATGGCAATGGCAGCGCGATAGTGACTACTCTTACCATAAAACAACTCTTGCTCGTAGGACCAGAAACTGTATGTGTTTCAACTCCATTTAGGACTGGGAAACAAACGCTAGCTCGCCTTACAAGAAACACACTCTGCTTTTGAGAAAAGAACACTCTTCTACTCTACTGTGTTTCCCATAGGGCTAGAACAGTGAGCTTGCTCAGAACAAAAGAACTGTGCTTCCGAAACACACGGGCCATATCTAGTTCAACTCTGCTTAGGAAACTGAGAAGAACAGTAGCTCCTCTTCAGTCCAATACACTGTATTTTCTAGGAACAGACGGGAGTGCTATTTGCACTGTGTATGGCAATGGGAGCGCAATAGTGACTTTCCTTACCAGAAAAAAACTCTTGCTCATAGGACCAGAAACTGCATGTGATTCAACTCCATTTAGGACTGGGAAACAAACGCTAGCTCGCCTTCCAAGAAACAAAGTCTGCTTTTGAGAAAAGAGCACTCTTCTACTCTACTGTGTTTCCTATGGGGTCCAAACAGTGAGCTTGCTCAGAACAAAAGAACTGTGCTTCCTACACACATGGGCCATATCTAATGCACCTCTGCTTAGGAAACTGAAAAGAACAGTAGATCCTATTCAGTCCAATAACCAGTACTTGCTGGGAACAGACGCGAGTGCTATTTGCACTGTGTATGGCAATGGGAGCACAATAGTGACTCGTCTTACCAGAAAACAACTCTTCCTCATAGGACAAAAAACTGCATGTGACTCAACTCCATTTAGGACTGGGAAACAAACAGTAGCTCGCCTTACAAGAAACACACTCTGCTTTTGAGAAAAGAGCACTCTTCTACTCTACTGTGTTTCCCATAGGGCCAGAACGGTGAGATTGCTCAGAACAAAAGAACTGTGCTTCCTACACACACGGGCCATATCTAGTTCAACTCTGCTTAGGAAACTGAGAAGAACAGTAGCTCCTCTTCAGTCTGATACACTGTATTTGCTGGGATCAGACGCGAGGGCTATTTGTACTGTGTATGGCAATGGGAGCGCAATAGTGACTTTCCTAACCAGAAAACAACTCTTGCTCGTAGGACCAGAAACTGCATGTGATTCAACTCCATTTAGGACTGGGAAAAAAACGCTAGCTTGCCTTACAAGAAACACACTCTACTTTTGAGAAAAGAGCACTCTTCTACTCTACTGTGTTTCCTATAGGGCCAGAACAGTGAGCTTGCTCAGAACATAATAACTGTGCTTCCTACACACACGGGCCATATCTAGTTCAACTCTGCTTAGGAACCTGACAAGAACAGTAGATCCCCTTTAGTCCAATACACTGTGCTTGCTGGGAACAGACGCCAGTTCTATTTGTCCGGTGTATGGCAATGGCAGCACAATAGTGACTATACTTACCATAAAAAAACTCTTGCTCGTTGGACCAGAAACTGCATGTGTTTCAACTTCATTTAGAACTGGGAAACAAACGCTAGCTCTCCTTACAAGAAACACACTCTGCTTTAGAGGAAAGAGCACTCTTCTACTCTACTGTGTTTCCTATAGGGCCAGAACAGTGAGCTTGCTCAGAACAAAAGAACTGTGCTTCCTACACACGGGCCATATCTAGTTCAACTCTGCTTAGGAAACTGACAAGAACAGTAGTTCCTCTTCAGTCCGATACACTGTACTTTTTGGGAAAAGACGCGAGTGCTATTTGCACTGTATATGGCAATGGGAGTGCAATAGTGACTTTCCTTACCAGAGAACAACTCTTGCTCAAAGGACCAGAAAGTGCATGTGATTCAACTCCATTTAGGACTGGGAAACAAAAGCTAGCTCGCCTTACATGAAACACACTCCGCTTTTGAGAAAAGAGCACTCTTCTACTCTACTGTGTTTCCTATGGGGTCCAAACAGTGAACTTGCTCAGAACAAAAAAAAAATTGTGCTTCCTACACACACGGCCATATCTAGTTCAAGTCTGCTTAGGAACCTGACAAGAACAGTAGATCCTCTTCAGTCCAATACACTGTACTTGCTGGCAACAGACGCCAGTGCTATTTGTCCTGTGTATGGCAATGGCAGCGCAATAGTGACTTTCCTTACCAGAAAACAACTCTTGCTCATAGTACCAGAAACTGCATGGGATTCAACTCCATTTAGGACTGGGAAACAAACGCTAGCTCGCCTTACAAGAAACACACTCTGCTTTAGAGAAAGGAGCACTCTTCTAGTCTACTGTGTTTCCTATGGGGTCCAAACACTGAGCTTGCTCAGAACAAAAGAACTGTGCTTCCTACACACACGGTCCATATGTAGTTCAACTCTGATTAGGAACCTGACACAAACAGTAGCTCCTCTTCAGTACAACACTGTACTTGCTGGGAACAGACGCGAGTGCTATTTGCACTGTGTATGGCAATGGGAGCGCAATAGTGACTTTCCTTACCAGAAAACAAGTCTTGTTCGTAGGACCAGAAACTGCATGTGATTCAACTCCATTTTGGACTAGGAAACAAACGCTTGCTTACCCTATAAGAAACACACTCTGCTTTTGTGAAAAGAGCACTCTTCTACTCTACTGTGTTTCCTATGGGGTCCGAACAGTGAGCTTGCTCAGAACAAAAGAACTGTGCTTCCTACACACATGGGCCATATCTACTGCACCTCTGCTTAGGAAACTGAAAAGAACAGTAGATCCTATTCAGTCCAATACACTGTACTTGCTGGGAACAGACACGAGTGCTATTTGCACTGTGTATGGCAATGGGAGCACAATAGTGACTCGTCTTACCAGAAAACAACTCTTGCTCGTAGGACAAAAAACTGCATGTGACTCAACTACATTTAGGACTGGGAAACAAACTCTAGCTCGCCTTACCAGAAACACACTCTGCTTTTGAGAAAAGAACACTCTTCTACTCTACTGTGTTTCCCATATGGCTAGAACAGTGAGCTTGCTAAGAACAAAAGAACTGTGCTTCCTACACACACGGGGCATATCTAGTTCAACTCTGCTTAGGAAACTGAGAAGAACAGTAGCTCCTCTTCAGTCGAATACACTGTACTTGCTAGGAACAGACGGGAGTGCTATTTGCACTGTGTATGGCAATGGGAGTGCAATAGTGACTTTCCTTACCAGAAAACAACTCTTGCTCGTAGGACCAGAAACTGCATGTGATTCAACTGCATTTAGGACTGGGAAAAAAACGCTAGCTCGCCTTACAATAAACACACTCTGCTTTAGAGAAAAGAGCACTCTTCTACTCTACTGTGTTTCCTATAGGGCCAGAACAGTGAGCTTGCTCAGAACAAAAGAACTGTGCTTCCTACACACGGGCCATATCTTGTTCAACTCTGCTTAGGAAACTGACAAGAACAGTAGCTCCTCTTCAGTCCGATATACTGTACTTGCTGCGAACAGACGCGAGGGCTATTTGCACTGTATATGGCAATGGGAGTGCAATAGTGACTTTCCTTACCAGAAAACAACTCTTGCTCGTAGTACCAGAAAGTGCATGTGATTCAACTCCATTTAGGACTGGGAAACAAATGCTTGCTCGCCTTACATGAAACACACTCTGCTTTTGAGAAAAGAGCACTCTTCTACTCTACTGTGTTTCCTATGGGGTCCAAACAGTGAACTTGCTCAGAACAAAAAAAAATTGTGCTTCCTACACACACGGCCATATCTAGTTCAAGTCTGCTTAGGAACCTGACAAGAACAGTAGATCCTCTTCAGTCCAATACACTGTACTTGCTGTCAACAGACGCCAGTGCTATTTGTCCTGTGTATGGCAATGGCAGCGCAATAGTGACTTTCCTTACCAGAAAACAACTCTTGCTCATAGTACCAGAAACTGCATGGGATTCAACTCCATTTGGGACTGGGAAACAAACGCTAGCTCGCCTTACAAGAAACACACTCTGCTTTAGAGAAAAGAGCACTCTTCTACTCTACTGTGTTTCCTATAGGGCCAGAACAGTGAGCTTGCACAGAACATAAGAACTGAGCTTCCTACACACACGGGCCATATCTAGTTCAACTCTGCTTAGGAAATTGACAAGAACAGTAGCTCCTCTTCAGTCCGATACACTGTACTTGTTGGGAACAGACGCCAGTGCTATTTGCACTGTGTATGGCAATGGGAGTGCAATAGTGACTTTCTTTACCAGAAAACAACTCTTGCTCATAGGACCA
>NW_026735676.1:0-107770 GCF_949786415.1 Peromyscus eremicus
GTGTTTCCTATGGTGTCCGAACATTGAGCTTGCTCAGAACAAAAGAACTGTGCTTCCTACACACATGGCCATATCTAGTTCAATTCTGCTTAGGAACCTGACAAGAACAGTAGATCCTCTTCAGTCCAATACACTGTACGTGCTGGGAACAGACGCCAGTGCTATTTGTCCTGTGTATGGCAATGGCAGCACAATAGTGACTCTTCTTACCGTACAACAACTCTTGCTCGTAGGACCAGAAACTGCATGTGATTCAACTCCATTTAGGACTGGGAAACAAAAGCTAGCTCACCTTACAGAAACACACTCTGCTTTAGAGAAAAGAGCACTCTTCTACCTACTGTGTTTCCTATAGGGCCAGAACAATGAGAATGCTCAGAACAAAGAACTGTGCTTCCTACCCACGAGCCATATCTAGTTAAACTCTGCTTACGAAACTGACAAGAACAGTAGCTCCTCTTCAGTCCGATACACTGTACTTGCTGGGAACAGACGCGAGTGATATTTGCACTGTGTATGGCAATGGGAGCGCAATAGTGTCTTTCCTTACCAGAAAACAACTGTTGCTCGTAGGACCAGAAACTGCATGTGATTCAACTCCATTTAGGACTGGGATACAAATGCTAGCTCGCCTTACATGAAACACACTCTGCTTTTGAGAAAAGAGCACTCTTCTACTCTACTGTGTTTCCTATGGGGTCCGAACATTGAGCTTGCTCAGAAAAAAAGAACTGTGCTTCCTACACACACGGCCATATCTAGTTCAATTCTGCTTAGGAACCTGACAAGAACAGTAGATCCTCTTCAATCCAATACACTGTACTTGCTGGGAACAGACGCCAGTGCTATTTGTCCTGTGTATGGCAATGGCAGCGCAATAGTGACTCTTCTTACCATAAAACATCTCTTGCTCGTAGGACCAGAAACTGCATGTGATTCAACTCCATTTAGGACTGGGAAACAAATGCTAACTTGCCTGACAAGAAACACACTCTGCTTTAGAGAAAAGAGCACTCTTCTACTCTACTGTGTTTCCTATGAGTTCCGAACAATGGGCTTGCTCAGAACAAAAGAATTGTGCTTCCTACACACACGGGCTATATCTAGTTCAACTCTGCTTAGGAAACTGAGAAGAACAGTAGCTCCTCTTCAGTCCAATACCCTGTACTTGCTGGGAACAGACACGAGTGCTATTTGTCCTGTGTATGGCAAAGGCAGCGCAATAGTGACTCTTCTTACCATAAAACAACTCTTGCTCGTAGGACCAGAAACTGCATGTGATTCAACTCCATTTAGGACTGGGAAACAAACGCTAGCTCGCCTTACATGAAACACACTCTGCTTTTTAGAAAAGAGCACTCTTCTACTCTACTGTGTTTCCTATGGGGTCCAAACAGTGAGCTTGCTCAGAACAAAAGAACTGTGCTTCCTACACGCACGGACCATATCTAGTTCATTTCTGCTTAGAAAACTGACAAGAACAGTAGCTCCTATTCAGTCTGATACACTGTACTTGCTGGGAAAAGACGCGATAGCTATTTGCCTTGTAAAGGGCAATGGGAGCGCAATAGTGACATTCCTTACCAGAAAACAACTCTTGTTCATAGGACCAGAAACTGCATGTGATTCAACTCCATTTAGGACTAGGAAACAAACGCTAGCTCGCCTTGCAAAAACACACTCTGCTTTTGAGAAAAGAGCACTCTTCTACTCTACTGTGTTTCCTATGTGTTCCGAAAAGTGAGCTTGCTCAGAACAAAAGAACTGTGCTTCCTACACACACGGCCATATCTAGTTCAATTCTGCTTAGGAACCTGACAAGAACAGTAGATCCTCTACAGTCCAATACACTGTACTTGCTGGGAACAGACGCCAGTGCTATTAGTCCTGTGTATGGCAATGGCAGCGCAATAGTGATTCTTCTTACCAGAAAACAACTCTTGCTCGTAGGACCAGATACTTCATGTGATTCAACTCCATTTAGGACTGGGAAACAAATGCTAGCTCGCCTTATTTGAAACACACTCTGCATTTGAGAAAAGAGCACTCTTCTACTCTATTGTGTTACCTATCGGGTCCGAACAGTGAGCTTGCTCAGAACAAAAGAACTGTGCTTCCTACACACACGGGCCATATCTAGTTCAACTCTGCTTAGGAAACCAACAAGAAGAGTAGCTCCTCTTAGGTCCAATACACTGTACTTGCGGGGAACAGACGCGAGTGCTTTTTGCAGGGTGTATGTCATTGGAGCACAATAGTGACTTGTCTTACCAGAAAACAACTCTTGCTCATAGGACAAAAAACTGCATGTGACTCAACTCCATTTAGGACTGGGAAACAAACGCTAGCTCGCCTTACATGAAACACACTCTGCTTTTGAGAAAAGAGCACTCTTCTACTCTACTGTGTTTCCTATGTGTTCCGAACAGTGAGCTTGCTCAGAACAAAAAAACTATACTTCCTACTCACATGGCCATATCTAGTTCAAGTCTGCTTAGGAAACTGACAAGAACATTATATCCTCTTCAGTCCAATACACTGTACTTGCTGGGAACAGACGCCAGTGCTATTTGTCCTGTGTATGGCAATGGCAGCGCAATAGTGACTCTTCTTACCAGAAAACAACTCTTGCTCGTAGGACCAGAAACTGCATGTGATTCAACTCCATTTAGGACTGGGAAACAAACTCTAGCTCGCTTTACAAGAAACACACTCTGCTTTTGAGAAAAGAGCACTCTTCTACTCTACTGTGTTTCCTATAGGGCCAGAACAGTGAGCTTGCTCGGAACAAAAGAACTGTGCTTCCTAAACACACGGACCATATCTAGTTCAAGTCTGCTTAGGAAACTGAGAAGAACAGTAGCTCCTCTTCAGTCCAATACACTGTACTTGCTGGGAACAGACGAGAGGGCTATTTGCACTGTGTATGGCAATGGGAGCACAATAGTGACTTTCCTTACCAGAAAACAACTCTTGCTCTTAGGACCAGGAACTGCATGTGATTCCACTCCATTTAGGACTGGGAAACAAACGGTAGCTTGCCTTACAAGAAACACACTCTGCTTTAGAGAAAAGAGCACTCTTCTACTCTACTGTGTTTCCTATGGGGTCCAAACAGTGAGCTTGCTCAGAACAAAATAACTGTGCTTCCTACACACACGGACCATATCTAGTTCAACTCTTCTTAGTAAACTGACAAGAAGAGTAGCTCCTATTCAGTCCAATACACTGTACTTGCTGGGAAAAGACGCGAGTGCTATTTGCCTTGTGAAGGGCAATGGGAGCTCAATAGTGACTTTCCTTACCAGAAAACAACTCTTGTTCATAGGACCAGAAACTGCATGTGATTCAACTCCATTTAGGACTAGGAAACAAACGCTAGCTCGCCTTACAAAAACACACTCTGCTTTTGAGAAAAGAGCACTCTTCTACTCTACTGTGTTTCCTATAGGGCCAGAAGAGTGAACTTGCTCAGAACATAAGAACTGTGCTTCCTACACACGGGCCATATCTAGTTCAACTCTGCTTAGGAAATTGACAAGAACAGTTGCTCCTCTTCAGTCTGATACACTGTACTTGCTGGGAACAGACGCGAGAGCTATTTGCAATGTGCATGGCAAGGGGAGCGCAATAGTGACTTTCCTTTCCAGTGAACAACTCTTGCTCTTAGGACCAGAAACTGCATGTGATTCAACTCCATATAGAACTGGGAAACAAACCCTAGCTCGCCTTCCAAGAAACACACTCTGCTTTTGAGAAAAGAGCACTCTTCTATTCTACTGTGTTTCCTATGGTGTCAGAACAGTGAGCTTGCTCAGAACAAAAGAACTGTGATTCCTACACACACGGCCATATCTAGTTCAATTCTGCTTAGGAACCTGACAAGAAGAGTAGATCCTCTTCAGTCTAATACACTGTACTTGCTGGGAACAGACGCCAGTGTTATTTGTCCTGTATATGTTAATGGCAGCACAATAGTGACTCTTCTTACCATAAAACAACTCTTGCTCATAGGACCAGAAACTGCATGTGATTCAACTCCATTTAGGACTGGGAAACAAACGCTAGCTCGCCTTACAAGAAACACACTCTGCTTTTGAGAAAAGAGCACTCTTGTACTCTACTGTTTTTCCTATGTGTCCCGAAAAGTGAGCTTGCTCAGAACAAAAAAAACTGTACTTCCTACTCACACGGCCATATCTAGTTCAACTCTGCTTAGTAAACTGACAAGAACAGTAGCTCCTATTCAGTCCAATACACTGCACTTGCTGGGAAAAGATGGGAGGGCTATTTGCACTGTGTATGGCAATGGGAGCACAATAGTGACTTTCCTTACCAGAAAACAACTCTTGCTCGTAGGACCAGAAACTGCATGTGATTATACTCCATTTAGGACTGGGAAACAAACGGTAGCTCGCCTTACAAGAAACACACTCTGCTTTAGAGAAAAGGGCACTCTTCTACTCTACTGTGTTTCCTATGGGGTCCAAACAGTGAGCTTGCTCAGAACAAAAGAACTGTGCTTCCTACACACACGGACCATATCTAGTTCAACTCTGCTTAGGAAACTGACAAGAACAGTAGCTCCTATTCAGTCCAATACACTGTACTTGCTGGGAAAAGACGCGAGTGCTATTTGCCTTGTGTAGGGCAATGGAAGTGCAATAGTGACTTTTTTTTACCAGAAAACAATTCTTGTTCATAGGACCAGAAACTGCATGTGATTCAACTCCATTTAGGACTAGGAAACAAAGGCTAGCTCGCCTTACAAAAACACACTCTGCTTTTGAGAAAAGAGCACTCTTCTACTCTACTGTGCTTCCTATGGGGTCCGAAAAGTGAGCTTGCTCAGAACAAAAGAACTGTGCTTCCTACACACACGGGCCATATCTAGTTCAACTCCTCTTAGGAAACTGACAAGAACACTAGATCCTCTTCAGTCCAATACACTGTACCTGCGGGGAACAGACGCAAGTGCTATTTGCACTGTGTATGGCAATTGGAGCCCAATAGTGACTTGTCTTACCAGAAAACAACTCTTGCTCGTAGGACCAGAAACTGCATGTGATTCAACTCCGTTCAGGACTGGGAAACAAAAGCTAGCTCGCCTTACAAGAAACACACTCTGCTTTAGAGAAAAGAGCACTCTTCTACTCCTCTGTGTTTCCTACTGGGCCAGAACAGTGAGCTTGCTCAGAACAAAAGAAATGTGATTCCTACACACATGGGCCATATCTAGTTCAACTCTGCTTAGGAAACTGACAAGAACAGTAGCTCCTCTTCAGTCCAATACACTGTACTTGCGGGGAACAGACGCGAGTGCTATTTGCACTGTGTATGGCAATTGGAGCACTATATTGACTTGTCATACCAAAAAACAACTCTTGCTCGTAGGACAAAAAACTGCATGTGACTCAACTCATTTAGGACTGGGAAACAAACGCTAGCTCGAATTCCAAGAAACACACTCTGCTTTTGAGAAAAGAGCACACTACTACTCTACTGTGTTTCCTATAGGGTCCGAACAGTGAGCTGGCTCAGAACAAAAGAACTGTACTTCCTACACACACGGCCATATCTAGTTCAATTCTGCTTAGGAAACTGACAAGAACAGTAGCTCCTCTTCAGTCCAATACACTGTACTTGCTGGGAACAGACACATGTGCGATTTGCACTGTGTATGGTAATGGGAGCACAATAGTGACTTTCCTTACCAGAAAACAACTCTTGCTCGTAGGACCAGAAACTACATGTGATTCAACTCCATTTACGACTGGGAAAAAACGCTAGCTCTCCTTACAAGAAACACACTCTGCTTTAGAGAAAAGAGCACTCTTCTACTCTACTGTGTTTCCTATGGGGTCCAAACAGTGAGCTTGCTCAGAACAAAAGAACTGTGCTTCCTACACACACGGACCATATCTAGTTCAACTCTGCTTAGGAAACTGACACGAACAGTAGCTCCTATTCAGTCCAATACACTGTACTTGCTGGGAAAAGACGCGAGTGCTATTTGTCCTGTGTATGGCAATGGCAGCGCAATAGTGACTCTTCTTACCAGAAAACAACTCTTGCTCGTAGGACTAGAAACTGCATGTAATTCAACTCCATTTAGGACTGGGAACCAAACGCTAGCTCGCCTTCCATGAAACACACTCTGCTTTTGAGAAAAGAGCACTCTTCTACTCTACTGTGCTTCCTATGGGGTCTGAACAGTGAGCTTGCTCAGAACAAAGGAACTGTGCTTCCTACACACACGGGCCATACCTAGTTCAACTCTGCTTAGGAAACTGAGAAGAACAGTAGCTCCTCTTCAGTCCAATACACTGTACTTTCGGGGAACAGACGCGAGTGCTATTTGCACTGTGTATGGCAATTGGAGCACAATAGTGACTCGTCTTACCAGAAAACAACTCTTGCTCGTAGGACAAAAAACTGCATGTGACTCAACTCCATTTAGGACTGGGAAACAAACGCTAGCTCGCCTTACAAGAAACACACTATGCTTTTGAGAAAAGAGCACTCTTCTTCTCTACTGTGTTTCCTATATGGCCAGAACAGTGAGCTTGGTCAGAACAAAAGAACTGTGCTTCCTACACACGGGCCATAACTAGTTCAACTCTGCTTAGGAAACTGACAAGAACAGTAGCTCCTCTTCAGTCCGAAACACTGTACTTGCGGGAACAGACGCGAGTGCTATTTGCACTGTGTATGGCAATGGGAGCGCAATAGTGACTTTCCTTACCAGAAAACATCTCTTGCTCATAGGACCAGAAACTGCATGTGGTTCAACTCCATTTAGGACTGGGATACAAATGCTAGCTCGCCTTCCATGAAACACACTCTGCTTTTGAGAAAAGAGCACTCTTCTACTCTACTGTGCTTCCTATAGGGTCCGAACAGTGAGATTGCTAAGAACAAAGGAACTGTGCTTTCTACACACACGGGCCATATCTAGTTCAACTCTGCTTAGGAAACTGAGAAGAACAGTAGCTCCTCTTCAGTCCAATACACTGTACTTTCGGGGAACAGACGCGAGTGCTATTTGCACTGTGTATGGCAATTGGAGCACAATAGTGACTCGTCTTACCAGAAAACAACTTTGCTCGTAGGACAAAAGACTGCATGTGACTCAACTCCATTTAGGACTGGAAACAAACGCTAGCTCGCCTTACAAGAAACACACTCTGCTTTTGAGAAAAGAGCACTCTTCTACTCTACTGTGTTTCCTATGGGGTCCGAACAGTGAGCCTTCTCAAAACAAAAGAACTGTGCTTCCTACATACACGACCATATCTAGTTCAATTCTGCTTAGGAACCTGAAAAGGACAGTAGATCCTCTTCAGTCCAATACACTGTGCTTGCTGGGAACAGACGCCAGTGCTATTTGCCTGTGTATGGTAATGACAGCGCAATAGTGACTCTTCTTACTATAAAACAACTCTTGCTCTTAGGACCAGAAACTGCATGTGATTCAACTCCATTTAGGACTGGGAAACAAAAGCTAGCTCACCTTACAAGAAACACACTCTGTTTTTGTGGAAAGAGTGCTCTTCTACTCTACTGTGTTTCCTATAGGACCAGAAAAGTGAGCTTGCTCAGAACAAAAGAACTGTGCTTCCTACACACGGGCCATATCTAGTTCAACTCTGCTTAGGACACTGACAAGAACAGTAGCTCCTCTTCAGTCCAATACACTGTACTTGCTGGGAAAAGACGCGAGTGCTATTTGCCTTGTGTAGGGCAATGGGAGCAAAATAGTGACTTTCCTTACCAGAAAACAACTCTTGCTCATAGGACCAGAAACTGCATGTGATTCAACTCCATTTAGGAGTAGGAAACAAACGCTAGCTCGCCTTACAAAAACACACTCTGCTTTTGAGAAAAGAGCACTCTTCTACTCTACTGTGTTTCCTATGGTGTCCGAACATTGAGCTTGCTCAGAACAAAAGAACTGTGCTTCCTACACACATGGCCATATCTAGTTCAATTCTGCTTAGGAACCTGACAAGAACAGTAGATCCTCTTCAGTCCAATACACTGTACGTGCTGGGAACAGACGCCAGTGCTATTTGTCCTGTGTATGGCAATGGCAGCACAATAGTGACTCTTCTTACCATACAACAACTCTTGCTCGTAGGACCAGAAACTGCATGTGATTCAACTCCATTTAGGACTGGGAAACAAAAGCTAGCTCACCTTACAGAAACACACTCTGCTTTAGAGAAAAGAGCACTCTTCTACTCTACTGTGTTTCCTATAGGGCCAGAACAATGAGAATGCTCAGAACAAAGAACTGTGCTTCCTACCCACGAGCCATATCTAGTTCAACTCTGCTTAAGAAACTGACAAGAACAGTAGCTCCTCTTCAGTCCGATACACTGTACTTGCTGGGAACAGACGCGAGTGATATTTGCACTGTGTATGGCAATGGGAGCGCAATAGTGTCTTTCCTTACCAGAAAACAACTGTTGCTCGTAGGACCAGAAACTGCATGTGATTCAACTCCATTTAGGACTGGGATACAAATGCTAGCTCGCCTTACATGAAACACACTCTGCTTTTGAGAAAAGAGCACTCTTCTACTCTACTGTGTTTCCTATGGGGTCCGAACATTGAGCTTGCTCAGAAAAAAAGAACTGTGCTTCCTACACACACGGCCATATCTAGTTCAATTCTGCTTAGGAACCTGACAAGAACAGTAGATCCTCTTCAATCCAATACACTGTACTTGCTGGGAACAGACGCCAGTGCTATTTGTCCTGTGTATGGCAATGGCAGCGCAATAGTGACTCTTCTTACCATAAAACATCTCTTGCTCGTAGGACCAGAAACTGCATGTGATTCAACTCCATTTAGGACTGGGAAACAAATGCTAACTTGCCTGACAAGAAACACACTCTGCTTTAGAGAAAAGAGCACTCTTCTACTCTACTGTGTTTCCTATGAGTTCCGAACAATGGGCTTGCTCAGAACAAAAGAATTGTGCTTCCTACACACACGGGCTATATCTAGTTCAACTCTGCTTAGGAAACTGAGAAGAACAGTAGCTCCTCTTCAGTCCAATACCCTGTACTTGCTGGGAACAGACACGAGTGCTATTTGTCCTGTGTATGGCAAAGGCAGCGCAATAGTGACTCTTCTTACCATAAAACAACTCTTGCTCGTAGGACCAGAAACTGCATGTGATTCAACTCCATTTAGGACTGGGAAACAAACGCTAGCTCGCCTTACATGAAACACACTCTGCTTTTTAGAAAAGAGCACTCTTCTACTCTACTGTGTTTCCTATGGGGTCCAAACAGTGAGCTTGCTCAGAACAAAAGAACTGTGCTTCCTACACGCACGGACCATATCTAGTTCATTTCTGCTTAGAAAACTGACAAGAACAGTAGCTCCTATTCAGTCTGATACACTGTACTTGCTGGGAAAAGACGCGATAGCTATTTGCCTTGTAAAGGGCAATGGGAGCGCAATAGTGACATTCCTTACCAGAAAACAACTCTTGTTCATAGGACCAGAAACTGCATGTGATTCAACTCCATTTAGGACTAGGAAACAAACGCTAGCTCGCCTTGCAAAAACACACTCTGCTTTTGAGAAAAGAGCACTCTTCTACTCTACTGTGTTTCCTATGTGTTCCGAAAAGTGAGCTTGCTCAGAACAAAAGAACTGTGCTTCCTACACACACGGCCATATCTAGTTCAATTCTGCTTAGGAACCTGACAAGAACAGTAGATCCTCTACAGTCCAATACACTGTACTTGCTGGGAACAGACGCCAGTGCTATTAGTCCTGTGTATGGCAATGGCAGCGCAATAGTGACTCTTCTTACCAGAAAACAACTCTTGCTCGTAGGACCAGATACTTCATGTGATTCAACTCCATTTAGGACTGGGAAACAAATGCTAGCTCGCCTTATTTGAAACACACTCTGCATTTGAGAAAAGAGCACTCTTCTACTCTATTGTGTTACCTATCGGGTCCGAACAGTGAGCTTGCTCAGAACAAAAGAACTGTGCTTCCTACACACACGGGCCATATCTAGTTCAACTCTGCTTAGGAAACCAACAAGAAGAGTAGCTCCTCTTAGGTCCAATACACTGTACTTGCGGGGAACAGACGCGAGTGCTTTTTGCAGGGTGTATGTCATTGGAGCACAATAGTGACTTGTCTTACCAGAAAACAACTCTTGCTCATAGGACAAAAAACTGCATGTGACTCAACTCCATTTAGGACTGGGAAACAAACGCTAGCTCGCCTTACATGAAACACACTCTGCTTTTGAGAAAAGAGCACTCTTCTACTCTACTGTGTTTCCTATGTGTTCCGAACAGTGAGCTTGCTCAGAACAAAAAAACTATACTTCCTACTCACATGGCCATATCTAGTTCAAGTCTGCTTAGGAAACTGACAAGAACATTATATCCTCTTCAGTCCAATACACTG
The DNA here is from genome assembly GCF_949786415.1 of Peromyscus eremicus. NCBI lineage: Eukaryota > Metazoa > Chordata > Mammalia > Rodentia > Cricetidae > Peromyscus > Peromyscus eremicus. Next base: position 10,450 of record NW_026735676.1, read on the forward strand.
TACTTGCTGGGAACAGACGCCAGTGCTATTTGTCCTGTGTATGGCAATGGCAGCGCAATAGTGACTCTTCTTACCAGAAAACAACTCTTGCTCGTAGGACCAGAAACTGCATGTGATTCAACTCCATTTAGGACTGGGAAACAAACTCTAGCTCGCTTTACAAGAAACACACTCTGCTTTTGAGAAAAGAGCACTCTTCTACTCTACTGTGTTTCCTATAGGGCCAGAACAGTGAGCTTGCTCGGAACAAAAGAACTGTGCTTCCTAAACACACGGACCATATCTAGTTCAAGTCTGCTTAGGAAACTGAGAAGAACAGTAGCTCCTCTTCAGTCCAATACACTGTACTTGCTGGGAACAGACGAGAGGGCTATTTGCACTGTGTATGGCAATGGGAGCGCAATAGTGACTTTCCTTACCAGAAAACAACTCTTGCTCTTAGGACCAGGAACTGCATGTGATTCCACTCCATTTAGGACTGGGAAACAAACGGTAGCTTGCCTTACAAGAAACACACTCTGCTTTAGAGAAAAGAGCACTCTTCTACTCTACTGTGTTTCCTATGGGGTCCAAACAGTGAGCTTGCTCAGAACAAAATAACTGTGCTTCCTACACACACGGACCATATCTAGTTCAACTCTTCTTAGTAAACTGACAAGAAGAGTAGCTCCTATTCAGTCCAATACACTGTACTTGCTGGGAAAAGACGCGAGTGCTATTTGCCTTGTGAAGGGCAATGGGAGCTCAATAGTGACTTTCCTTACCAGAAAACAACTCTTGTTCATAGGACCAGAAACTGCATGTGATTCAACTCCATTTAGGACTAGGAAACAAACGCTAGCTCGCCTTACAAAAACACACTCTGCTTTTGAGAAAAGAGCACTCTTCTACTCTACTGTGTTTCCTATAGGGCCAGAAGAGTGAACTTGCTCAGAACATAAGAACTGTGCTTCCTACACACGGGCCATATCTAGTTCAACTCTGCTTAGGAAATTGACAAGAACAGTTGCTCCTCTTCAGTCTGATACACTGTACTTGCTGGGAACAGACGTGAGAGCTATTTGCAATGTGCATGGCAAGGGGAGCGCAATAGTGACTTTCCTTTCCAGTGAACAACTCTTGCTCTTAGGACCAGAAACTGCATGTGATTCAACTCCATATAGAACTGGGAAACAAACCCTAGCTCGCCTTCCAAGAAACACACTCTGCTTTTGAGAAAAGAGCACTCTTCTATTCTACTGTGTTTCCTATGGTGTCAGAACAGTGAGCTTGCTCAGAACAAAAGAACTGTGATTCCTACACACACGGCCATATCTAGTTCAATTCTGCTTAGGAACCTGACAAGAAGAGTAGATCCTCTTCAGTCTAATACACTGTACTTGCTGGGAACAGACGCCATTGTTATTTGTCCTGTATATGTTAATGGCAGCACAATAGTGACTCTTCTTACCATAAAACAACTCTTGCTCATAGGACCAGAAACTGCATGTGATTCAACTCCATTTAGGACTGGGAAACAAACGCTAGCTCGCCTTACAAGAAACACACTCTGCTTTTGAGAAAAGAGCACTCTTGTACTCTACTGTTTTTCCTATGTGTCCCGAAAAGTGAGCTTGCTCAGAACAAAAAAACTGTACTTCCTACTCACACGGCCATATCTAGTTCAACTCTGCTTAGTAAACTGACAAGAACAGTAGCTCCTATTCAGTCCAATACACTGCACTTGCTGGGAAAAGATGGGAGGGCTATTTGCACTGTGTATGGCAATGGGAGCACAATAGTGACTTTCCTTACCAGAAAACAACTCTTGCTCGTAGGACCAGAAACTGCATGTGATTATACTCCATTTAGGACTGGGAAACAAACGGTAGCTCGCCTTACAAGAAACACACTCTGCTTTAGAGAAAAGGGCACTCTTCTACTCTACTGTGTTTCCTATGGGGTCCAAACAGTGAGCTTGCTCAGAACAAAAGAACTGTGCATCCTACACACACGGACCATATCTAGTTCAACTCTGCTTAGGAAACTGACAAGAACAGTAGCTCCTATTCAGTCCAATACACTGTACTTGCTGGGAAAAGACGCGAGTGCTATTTGCCTTGTGTAGGGCAATGGAAGTGCAATAGTGACTTTTTTTTACCAGAAAACAATTCTTGTTCATAGGACCAGAAACTGCATGTGATTCAACTCCATTTAGGACTAGGAAACAAAGGCTAGCTCGCCTTACAAAAACACACTCTGCTTTTGAGAAAAGAGCACTCTTCTACTCTACTGTGCTTCCTATGGGGTCCGAAAAGTGAGCTTGCTCAGAACAAAAGAACTGTGCTTCCTACACACACGGGCCATATCTAGTTCAACTCCTCTTAGGAAACTGACAAGAACACTAGATCCTCTTCAGTCCAATACACTGTACCTGCGGGGAACAGACGCAAGTGCTATTTGCACTGTGTATGGCAATTGGAGCCCAATAGTGACTTGTCTTACCAGAAAACAACTCTTGCTCGTAGGACCAGAAACTGCATGTGATTCAACTCCGTTCAGGACTGGGAAACAAAAGCTAGCTCGCCTTACAAGAAACACACTCTGCTTTAGAGAAAAGAGCACTCTTCTACTCCTCTGTGTTTCCTACTGGGCCAGAACAGTGAGCTTGCTCAGAACAAAAGAAATGTGATTCCTACACACATGGGCCATATCTAGTTCAACTCTGCTTAGGAAACTGACAAGAACAGTAGCTCCTCTTCAGTCCAATACACTGTACTTGCGGGGAACAGACGCGAGTGCTATTTGCACTGTGTATGGCAATTGGAGCACTATATTGACTTGTCATACCAAAAAACAACTCTTGCTCGTAGGACAAAAAACTGCATGTGACTCAACTCATTTAGGACTGGGAAACAAACGCTAGCTCGAATTCCAAGAAACACACTCTGCTTTTGAGAAAAGAGCACACTACTACTCTACTGTGTTTCCTATAGGGTCCGAACAGTGAGCTGGCTCAGAACAAAAGAACTGTACTTCCTACACACACGGCCATATCTAGTTCAATTCTGCTTAGGAAACTGACAAGAACAGTAGCTCCTCTTCAGTCCAATACACTGTACTTGCTGGGAACAGACACATGTGCGATTTGCACTGTGTATGGTAATGGGAGCACAATAGTGACTTTCCTTACCAGAAAACAACTCTTGCTCGTAGGACCAGAAACTACATGTGATTCAACTCCATTTACGACTGGGAAAAAACGCTAGCTCTCCTTACAAGAAACACACTCTGCTTTAGAGAAAAGAGCACTCTTCTACTCTACTGTGTTTCCTATGGGGTCCAAACAGTGAGCTTGCTCAGAACAAAAGAACTGTGCTTCCTACACACACGGACCATATCTAGTTCAACTCTGCTTAGGAAACTGACACGAACAGTAGCTCCTATTCAGTCCAATACACTGTACTTGCTGGGAAAAGACGCGAGTGCTATTTGTCCTGTGTATGGCAATGGCAGCGCAATAGTGACTCTTCTTACCAGAAAACAACTCTTGCTCGTAGGACTAGAAACTGCATGTAATTCAACTCCATTTAGGACTGGGAACCAAACGCTAGCTCGCCTTCCATGAAACACACTCTGCTTTTGAGAAAAGAGCACTCTTCTACTCTACTGTGCTTCCTATGGGGTCTGAACAGTGAGCTTGCTCAGAACAAAGGAACTGTGCTTCCTACACACACGGGCCATACATAGTTCAACTCTGCTTAGGAAACTGAGAAGAACAGTAGCTCCTCTTCAGTCCAATACACTGTACTTTCGGGGAACAGACGCGAGTGCTATTTGCACTGTGTATGGCAATTGGAGCACAATAGTGACTCGTCTTACCAGAAAACAACTCTTGCTCGTAGGACAAAAAACTGCATGTGACTCAACTCCATTTAGGACTGGGAAACAAACGCTAGCTCGCCTTACAAGAAACACACTATGCTTTTGAGAAAAGAGCACTCTTCTTCTCTACTGTGTTTCCTATATGGCCAGAACAGTGAGCTTGGTCAGAACAAAAGAACTGTGCTTCCTACACACGGGCCATAACTAGTTCAACTCTGCTTAGGAAACTGACAAGAACAGTAGCTCCTCTTCAGTCCGAAACACTGTACTTGCGGGAACAGACGCGAGTGCTATTTGCACTGTGTATGGCAATGGGAGCGCAATAGTGACTTTCCTTACCAGAAAACATCTCTTGCTCATAGGACCAGAAACTGCATGTGGTTCAACTCCATTTAGGACTGGGATACAAATGCTAGCTCGCCTTCCATGAAACACACTCTGCTTTTGAGAAAAGAGCACTCTTCTACTCTACTGTGCTTCCTATAGGGTCCGAACAGTGAGATTGCTAAGAACAAAGGAACTGTGCTTTCTACACACACGGGCCATATCTAGTTCAACTCTGCTTAGGAAACTGAGAAGAACAGTAGCTCCTCTTCAGTCCAATACACTGTACTTTCGGGGAACAGACGCGAGTGCTATTTGCACTGTGTATGGCAATTGGAGCACAATAGTGACTCGTCTTACCAGAAAACAACTTTGCTCGTAGGACAAAAAACTGCATGTGACTCAACTCCATTTAGGACTGGAAACAAACGCTAGCTCGCCTTACAAGAAACACACTCTGCTTTTGAGAAAAGAGCACTCTTCTACTCTACTGTGTTTCCTTTGGGGTCCGAACAGTGAGCCTTCTCAAAACAAAAGAACTGTGCTTCCTACATACACGACCATATCTAGTTCAATTCTGCTTAGGAACCTGAAAAGGACAGTAGATCCTCTTCAGTCCAATACACTGTGCTTGCTGGGAACAGACGCCAGTGCTATTTGCCTGTGTATGGTAATGACAGCGCAATAGTGACTCTTCTTACTATAAAACAACTCTTGCTCTTAGGACCAGAAACTGCATGTGATTCAACTCCATTTAGGACTGGGAAACAAAAGCTAGCTCACCTTACAAGAAACACACTCTGTTTTTGTGGAAAGAGTGCTCTTCTACTCTACTGTGTTTCCTATAGGACCAGAAAAGTGAGCTTGCTCAGAACAAAAGAACTGTGCTTCCTACACACGGGCCATATCTAGTTCAACTCTGCTTAGGACACTGACAAGAACAGTAGCTCCTCTTCAGTCCAATACACTGTACTTGCTGGGAAAAGACGCGAGTGCTATTTGCCTTGTGTAGGGCAATGGGAGCACAATAGTGACTTTCCTTACCAGAAAACAACTCTTGCTCATAGGACCAGAAACTGCATGTGATTCAACTCCATTTAGGAGTAGGAAACAAACGCTAGCTCGCCTTACAAAAACACACTCTGCTTTTGAGAAAAGAGCACTCTTCTACTCTACTGTGTTTCCTATGGTGTCCGAACATTGAGCTTGCTCAGAACAAAAGAACTGTGCTTCCTACACACATGGCCATATCTAGTTCAATTCTGCTTAGGAACCTGACAAGAACAGTAGATCCTCTTCAGTCCAATACACTGTACGTGCTGGGAACAGACGCCAGTGCTATTTGTCCTGTGTATGGCAATGGCAGCACAATAGTGACTCTTCTTACCATACAACAACTCTTGCTCGTAGGACCAGAAACTGCATGTGATTCAACTCCATTTAGGACTGGGAAACAAAAGCTAGCTCACCTTACAGAAACACACTCTGCTTTAGAGAAAAGAGCACTCTTCTACTCTACTGTGTTTCCTATAGGGCCAGAACAATGAGAATGCTCAGAACAAAGAACTGTGCTTCCTACCCACGAGCCATATCTAGTTCAACTCTGCTTAAGAAACTGACAAGAACAGTAGCTCCTCTTCAGTCCGATACACTGTACTTGCTGGGAACAGACGCGAGTGATATTTGCACTGTGTATGGCAATGGGAGCGCAATAGTGTCTTTCCTTACCAGAAAACAACTGTTGCTCGTAGGACCAGAAACTGCATGTGATTCAACTCCATTTAGGACTGGGATACAAATGCTAGCTCGCCTTACATGAAACACACTCTGCTTTTGAGAAAAGAGCACTCTTCTACTCTACTGTGTTTCCTATGGGGTCCGAACATTGAGCTTGCTCAGAAAAAAAGAACTGTGCTTCCTACACACACGGCCATATCTAGTTCAATTCTGCTTAGGAACCTGACAAGAACAGTAGATCCTCTTCAATCCAATACACTGTACTTGCTGGGAACAGACGCCAGTGCTATTTGTCCTGTGTATGGCAATGGCAGCGCAATAGTGACTCTTCTTACCATAAAACATCTCTTGCTCGTAGGACCAGAAACTGCATGTGATTCAACTCCATTTAGGACTGGGAAACAAATGCTAACTTGCCTGACAAGAAACACACTCTGCTTTAGAGAAAAGAGCACTCTTCTACTCTACTGTGTTTCCTATGAGTTCCGAACAATGGGCTTGCTCAGAACAAAAGAATTGTGCTTCCTACACACACGGGCTATATCTAGTTCAACTCTGCTTAGGAAACTGAGAAGAACAGTAGCTCCTCTTCAGTCCAATACCCTGTACTTGCTGGGAACAGACACGAGTGCTATTTGTCCTGTGTATGGCAAAGGCAGCGCAATAGTGACTCTTCTTACCATAAAACAACTCTTGCTCGTAGGACCAGAAACTGCATGTGATTCAACTCCATTTAGGACTGGGAAACAAACGCTAGCTCGCCTTACATGAAACACACTCTGCTTTTTAGAAAAGAGCACTCTTCTACTCTACTGTGTTTCCTATGGGGTCCAAACAGTGAGCTTGCTCAGAACAAAAGAACTGTGCTTCCTACACGCACGGACCATATCTAGTTCATTTCTGCTTAGAAAACTGACAAGAACAGTAGCTCCTATTCAGTCTGATACACTGTACTTGCTGGGAAAAGACGCGATAGCTATTTGCCTTGTAAAGGGCAATGGGAGCGCAATAGTGACATTCCTTACCAGAAAACAACTCTTGTTCATAGGACCAGAAACTGCATGTGATTCAACTCCATTTAGGACTAGGAAACAAACGCTAGCTCGCCTTGCAAAAACACACTCTGCTTTTGAGAAAAGAGCACTCTTCTACTCTACTGTGTTTCCTATGTGTTCCGAAAAGTGAGCTTGCTCAGAACAAAAGAACTGTGCTTCCTACACACACGGCCATATCTAGTTCAATTCTGCTTAGGAACCTGACAAGAACAGTAGATCCTCTACAGTCCAATACACTGTACTTGCTGGGAACAGACGCCAGTGCTATTAGTCCTGTGTATGGCAATGGCAGCGCAATAGTGACTCTTCTTACCAGAAAACAACTCTTGCTCGTAGGACCAGATACTTCATGTGATTCAACTCCATTTAGGACTGGGAAACAAATGCTAGCTCGCCTTATTTGAAACACACTCTGCATTTGAGAAAAGAGCACTCTTCTACTCTATTGTGTTACCTATCGGGTCCGAACAGTGAGCTTGCTCAGAACAAAAGAACTGTGCTTCCTACACACACGGGCCATATCTAGTTCAACTCTGCTTAGGAAACCAACAAGAAGAGTAGCTCCTCTTAGGTCCAATACACTGTACTTGCGGGGAACAGACGCGAGTGCTTTTTGCAGGGTGTATGTCATTGGAGCACAATAGTGACTTGTCTTACCAGAAAACAACTCTTGCTCATAGGACAAAAAACTGCATGTGACTCAACTCCATTTAGGACTGGGAAACAAACGCTAGCTCGCCTTACATGAAACACACTCTGCTTTTGAGAAAAGAGCACTCTTCTACTCTACTGTGTTTCCTATGTGTTCCGAACAGTGAGCTTGCTCAGAACAAAAAAACTATACTTCCTACTCACATGGCCATATCTAGTTCAAGTCTGCTTAGGAAACTGACAAGAACATTATATCCTCTTCAGTCCAATACACTGTACTTGCTGGGAACAGACGCCAGTGCTATTTGTCCTGTGTATGGCAATGGCAGCGCAATAGTGACTCTTCTTACCAGAAAACAACTCTTGCTCGTAGGACCAGAAACTGCATGTGATTCAACTCCATTTAGGACTGGGAAACAAACTCTAGCTCGCTTTACAAGAAACACACTCTGCTTTTGAGAAAAGAGCACTCTTCTACTCTACTGTGTTTCCTATAGGGCCAGAACAGTGAGCTTGCTCGGAACAAAAGAACTGTGCTTCCTAAACACACGGACCATATCTAGTTCAAGTCTGCTTAGGAAACTGAGAAGAACAGTAGCTCCTCTTCAGTCCAATACACTGTACTTGCTGGGAACAGACGAGAGGGCTATTTGCACTGTGTATGGCAATGGGAGCGCAATAGTGACTTTCCTTACCAGAAAACAACTCTTGCTCTTAGGACCAGGAACTGCATGTGATTCCACTCCATTTAGGACTGGGAAACAAACGGTAGCTTGCCTTACAAGAAACACACTCTGCTTTAGAGAAAAGAGCACTCTTCTACTCTACTGTGTTTCCTATGGGGTCCAAACAGTGAGCTTGCTCAGAACAAAATAACTGTGCTTCCTACACACACGGACCATATCTAGTTCAACTCTTCTTAGTAAACTGACAAGAAGAGTAGCTCCTATTCAGTCCAATACACTGTACTTGCTGGGAAAAGACGCGAGTGCTATTTGCCTTGTGAAGGGCAATGGGAGCGCAATAGTGACTTTCCTTACCAGAAAACAACTCTTGTTCATAGGACCAGAAACTGCATGTGATTCAACTCCATTTAGGACTAGGAAACAAACGCTAGCTCGCCTTACAAAAACACACTCTGCTTTTGAGAAAAGAGCACTCTTCTACTCTACTGTGTTTCCTATAGGGCCAGAAGAGTGAACTTGCTCAGAACATAAGAACTGTGCTTCCTACACACGGGCCATATCTAGTTCAACTCTGCTTAGGAAATTGACAAGAACAGTTGCTCCTCTTCAGTCTGATACACTGTACTTGCTGGGAACAGACGCGAGAGCTATTTGCAATGTGCATGGCAAGGGGAGCGCAATAGTGACTTTCCTTTCCAGTGAACAACTCTTGCTCTTAGGACCAGAAACTGCATGTGATTCAACTCCATATAGAACTGGGAAACAAACCCTAGCTCGCCTTCCAAGAAACACACTCTGCTTTTGAGAAAAGAGCACTCTTCTATTCTACTGTGTTTCCTATGGTGTCAGAAGAGTGAGCTTGCTCAGAACAAAAGAACTGTGATTCCTACACACACGGCCATATCTAGTTCAATTCTGCTTAGGAACCTGACAAGAAGAGTAGATCCTCTTCAGTCCAATACACTGTACTTGCTGGGAACAGACGCCAGTGTTATTTGTCCTGTATATGTTAATGGCAGCACAATAGTGACTCTTCTTACCATAAAACAACTCTTGCTCATAGGACCAGAAACTGCATGTGATTCAACTCCATTTAGGACTGGGAAACAAACGCTAGCTCGCCTTACAAGAAACACACTCTGCTTTTGAGAAAAGAGCACTCTTGTACTCTACTGTTTTTCCTATGTGTCCCGAAAAGTGAGCTTGCTCAGAACAAAAAAACTGTACTTCCTACTCACACGGCCATATCTAGTTCAACTCTGCTTAGTAAACTGACAAGAACAGTAGCTCCTATTCAGTCCAATACACTGCACTTGCTGGGAAAAGATGGGAGGGCTATTTGCACTGTGTATGGCAATGGGAGCACAATAGTGACTTTCCTTACCAGAAAACAACTCTTGCTCGTAGGACCAGAAACTGCATGTGATTATACTCCATTTAGGACTGGGAAACAAACGGTAGCTCGCCTTACAAGAAACACACTCTGCTTTAGAGAAAAGGGCACTCTTCTACTCCTCTGTGTTTCCTACTGGGCCAGAACAGTGAGCTTGCTCAGAACAAAAGAAATGTGATTCCTACACACATGGGCCATATCTAGTTCAACTCTGCTTAGGAAACTGACAAGAACAGTAGCTCCTCTTCAGTCCAATACACTGTACTTGCGGGGAACAGACGCGAGTGCTATTTGCACTGTATATGGCAATTGGAGCACTATATTGACTTGTCATACCAAAAAACAACTCTTGCTCGTAGGACAAAAAAATGCATGTGACTCAACTCATTTAGGACTGGGAAACAAACGCTAGCTCGAATTCCAAGAAACACACTCTGCTTTTGAGAAAAGAGCACACTACTACTCTACTGTGTTTCCTATAGGGTCCGAACAGTGAGCTGGCTCAGAACAAAAGAACTGTACTTCCTACACACACGGCCATATCTAGTTCAATTCTGCTTAGGAAACTGACAAGAACAGTAGCTCCTCTTCAGTCCAATACACTGTACTTGCTGGGAACAGACACATGTGCGATTTGCACTGTGTATGGTAATGGGAGCACAATAGTGACTTTCCTTACCAGAAAACAACTCTTGCTCGTAGGACCAGAAACTACATGTGATTCAACTCCATTTACGACTGGGAAAAAACGCTAGCTCTCCTTACAAGAAACACACTCTGCTTTAGAGAAAAGAGCACTCTTCTACTCTACTGTGTTTCCTATGGGGTCCAAACAGTGAGCTTGCTCAGAACAAAAGAACTGTGTTTCCTACACACACGGACCATATCTAGTTCAACTCTGCTTAGGAAACTGACACGAACAGTAGCTCCTATTCAGTCCAATACACTGTACTTGCTGGGAAAAGACGCGAGTGCTATTTGTCCTGTGTATGGCAATGGCAGCGCAATAGTGACTCTTCTTACCAGAAAACAACTCTTGCTCGTAGGACTAGAAACTGCATGTAATTCAACTCCATTTAGGACTGGGAACCAAACGCTAGCTCGCCTTCCATGAAACACACTCTGCTTTTGAGAAAAGAGCACTCTTCTACTCTACTGTGCTTCCTATGGGGTCTGAACAGTGAGCTTGCTCAGAACAAAGGAACTGTGCTTCCTACACACACGGGCCATACCTAGTTCAACTCTGCTTAGGAAACTGAGAAGAACAGTAGCTCCTCTTCAGTCCAATACACTGTACTTTCGGGGAACAGACGCGAGTGCTATTTGCACTGTGTATGGCAATTGGAGCACAATAGTGACTCGTCTTACCAGTAAACAACTCTTGCTCGTAGGACAAAAAACTGCATGTGACTCAACTCCATTTAGGACTGGGAAACAAACGCTAGCTCGCCTTACAAGAAACACACTATGCTTTTGAGAAAAGAGCACTCTTCTTCTCTACTGTGTTTCCTATATGGCCAGAACAGTGAGCTTGGTCAGAACAAAAGAACTGTGCTTCCTACACACGGGCCATAACTAGTTCAACTCTGCTTAGGAAACTGACAAGAACAGTAGCTCCTCTTCAGTCCGAAACACTGTACTTGCTGGGAACAGACGCGAGTGCTATTTGCACTGTGTATGGCAATGGGAGCGCAATAGTGACTTTCCTTACCAGAAAACATCTCTTGCTCATAGGACCAGAAACTGCATGTGGTTCAACTCCATTTAGGACTGGGATACAAATGCTAGCTCGCCTTCCATGAAACACACTCTGCTTTTGAGAAAAGAGCACTCTTCTACTCTACTGTGCTTCCTATAGGGTCCGAACAGTGAGATTGCTAAGAACAAAGGAACTGTGCTTTCTACACACACGGGCCATATCTAGTTCAACTCTGCTTAGGAAACTGAGAAGAACAGTAGCTCCTCTTCAGTCCAATACACTGTACTTTCGGGGAACAGACGCGAGTGCTATTTGCACTGTGTATGGCAATTGGAGCACAATAGTGACTCGTCTTACCAGAAAACAACTTTGCTCGTAGGACAAAAAACTGCATGTGACTCAACTCCATTTAGGACTGGGAAACAAACGCTAGCTCGCCTTACAAGAAACACACTCTGCTTTTGAGAAAAGAGCACTCTTCTACTCTACTGTGTTTCCTATTGGGTCTCAACAGTGAGCTTGCTCAGAACAAAAGAACTGTGCTTCCTACACACACGGCCATAACTAGTTCAATTCTGCTTAGGAACCTGACAAGAACAGTAGATCCTCTTCAGTCCAATACACTGTACTTCCTGGGAACAGACGCCAGTGCTATTTGTCCTGTGTATGGCAATGGCAGCGCAATAGTGACTCTTCTTACCATAAAACAACTCTTGCTCGTAGGACCAGAAACTGCATGTGATTCAACTCCATTTAGGACTGGGAAACAAACGCTAGCTCACCTTACAAGAAACACACTCTGCTTTAGGGAAAAGAGCACTCTTCTACTCTACTGTGTTTCCTATAGGGCCAGAACAGTGAGCTTGCTCAGAACAAAAGAACTGTGCTTCCTACACACGGGCCATATCTAGTTCAACTCTGCTTAGGAAACTGACAAGAACAGTAGCTCCTCTTCAGTCCGATACACTGTACTTGCTGGGAACAGACGCGAGTGCTATTTGCACTGTGTATGGCAATGGGAGCGCAATAGTGTCTTTCCTTACCAGAAAAAAACTCTTGCTCGTAGGACCAGAAACTGCATGTGATTCAACTCCATTTAACTAGGAAACAAACGCTAGCTCGCCTTACAAAAACACACTCTGCTTTTGAGAAAAGAGCCCGCTTCTACTCTACTGTGTTTCCTATAGGGCCAGAAGAGTGAGCTTGCTCAGAACATAAGAACTGTGCTTCCTACACACAAAGGCCATATCATGTTCAACTCTGCTTAGGAAACTGACAAGAACAGTAGCTCCTCTTCATTCCAATATACTGTACTTGCTGGGAATAGACGCGAGAGCTATTTGCACTGTATATGGCAAGGGGAGCGCAATAGTGACTTTCCTTACCAGAAAACAACTCATGCTCTTAGGACCAGAAACTGCATGTGATTCAACTCCATTTAGGACTGGGAAACAAACGCTAGCTCGCCTTACAAGAAACACACTCTGCTTTTGAGAAAAGAGCACTCTTCTACTCTACTGTGTTTCCTATGGTGTCCGAACAGTGAGCTTGCTCAGAACAAAAGAACTGCGCTTCCTACACACACGGCCATATCTAGTTCAATTCTGCTTAGGAACCTGACAAGAAAAGCAGATCCTCTTCAGTCCAATACACTGTACTTGCTGGGAACAGACGCCAGTGCTATTTGTCCTGTGTATGGCAATGGCAGCGCAATAGTGACTCTTCTTACCATAAAACAACTCTTGTTCGTAGGACTAGAAACTGCATGTGATTCAACTCCATTTAAGACTGGGAAACAAACGCTAGCTCGCCTTACAAGAAACATACTCTGCTTTAGAGAAAAGAGCACTCTTCTTCTCTACTGTGTTTCCTATATGGCCAGAACAGTGAGCTTGGTCAGAACAAAAGAACTGTACTTCCTACACACGGGCCATAACTAGTTCAACTCTGCTTAGGAAACTGACAAGAACAGTAGTTCCTCTTCAGTCAAATACACTGTACTTGCTGGGAACAGACGCATGTGCTATTTGCACTGTGTATGGCAATGGGAGCGCAATAGTGACTTTCCTTACCAGAAAACAACTCTTGCTCATAGGACCAGAAACTGCATGTGATTCAACTCCATTTAGGACTGGGATACAAATGCTAGCTCGCCTTCCATGAAACACACTCTGCTTTTGAGAAAAGAGCACTCTTCTACTCTACTGTGCTTCCTATAGGGTCCGAACAGTGAGATTGCTAAGAACAAAGGAACTGTGCTTTCTACACACACGGGCCATATCTAGTTCAACTCTGCTTAGGAAACTGAGAAGAACAGTAGCTCCTCTTCAGTCCAATACACTGTACTTTCGGGGAACAGACGCGAGTGCTATTTGCACTGTGTATGGCAATTGGAGCACAATAGTGACTCGTCTTACCAGAAAACAACTTTGCTCGTAGGACAAAAAACTGCATGTGACTCAACTCCATTTAGGACTGGGAAACAAACGCTAGCTCGCCTTACAAGAAACACACTCTGCTTTTGAGAAAAGAGCACTCTTCTACTCTACTGTGTTTCCTATTGGGTCTCAACAGTGAGCTTGCTCAGAACAAAAGAACTGTGCTTCCTACACACACGGCCATAACTAGTTCAACTCTGCTTAGGAACCTGACAAGAACAGTAGATCCTCTTCAGTCCAATACACTGTACTTCCTGGGAACAGACGCCAGTGCTATTTGTCCTGTGTATGGCAATGGCAGCGCAATAGTGACTCTTCTTACCATAAAACAACTCTTGCTCGTAGGACCAGAAACTGCATGTGATTCAACTCCATTTAGGACTGGGAAACAAACGCTAGCTCACCTTACAAGAAACACACTCTGCTTTAGGGAAAAGAGCACTCTTCTACTCTACTGTGTTTCCTATAGGGCCAGAACAGTGAGCTTGCTCAGAACAAAAGAACTGTGCTTCCTACACACGGGCCATATCTAGTTCAACTCTGCTTAGGAAACTGACAAGAACAGTAGCTCCTCTTCAGTCCGATACACTGTACTTGCTGGGAACAGACGCGAGTGCTATTTGCACTGTGTATGGCAATGGGAGCGCAATAGTGTCTTTCCTTACCAGAAAAAAACTCTTGCTCGTAGGACCAGAAACTGCATGTGATTCAACTCCATTTAACTAGGAAACAAACGCTAGCTCGCCTTACAAAAACACACTCTGCTTTTGAGAAAAGAGCCCGCTTCTACTCTACTGTGTTTCCTATAGGGCCAGAAGAGTGAGCTTGCTCAGAACATAAGAACTGTGCTTCCTACACACAAAGGCCATATCATGTTCAACTCTGCTTAGGAAACTGACAAGAACAGTAGCTCCTCTTCATTCCAATATACTGTACTTGCTGGGAATAGACGCGAGAGCTATTTGCACTGTATATGGCAAGGGGAGCGCAATAGTGACTTTCCTTACCAGAAAACAACTCATGCTCTTAGGACCAGAAACTGCATGTGATTCAACTCCATTTAGGACTGGGAAACAAACGCTAGCTCGCCTTACAAGAAACACACTCTGCTTTTGAGAAAAGAGCACTCTTCTACTCTACTGTGTTTCCTATGGTGTCCGAACAGTGAGCTTGCTCAGAACAAAAGAACTGCGCTTCCTACACACACGGCCATATCTAGTTCAATTCTGCTTAGGAACCTGACAAGAAAAGCAGATCCTCTTCAGTCCAATACACTGTACTTGCTGGGAACAGACGCCAGTGCTATTTGTCCTGTGTATGGCAATGGCAGCGCAATAGTGACTCTTCTTACCATAAAACAACTCTTGTTCGTAGGACTAGAAACTGCATGTGATTCAACTCCATTTAAGACTGGGAAACAAACGCTAGCTCGCCTTACAAGAAACATACTCTGCTTTAGAGAAAAGAGCACTCTTCTTCTCTACTGTGTTTCCTATATGGCCAGAACAGTGAGCTTGGTCAGAACAAAAGAACTGTACTTCCTACACACGGGCCATAACTAGTTCAACTCTGCTTAGGAAACTGACAAGAACAGTAGTTCCTCTTCAGTCCAATACACTGTACTTGCTGGGAACAGACGCATGTGCTATTTGCACTGTGTATGGCAATGGGAGCGCAATAGTGACTTTCCTTACCAGAAAACAACTCTTGCTCATAGGACCAGAAACTGCATGTGATTCAACTCCATTTAGGACTGGGATACAAATGCTAGCTCGCCTTCCATGAAACACACTCTGCTTTTGAGAAAAGAGCACTCTTCTACTCTACTGTGCTTCCTATGGGGTCCGAACAGTGAGCTTGCTCAGAACAAAAGAACTGTGCTTCCTACACACACGGGCCATATCTAGTTCAACTCTGCTTAGGAAACTGAGAAGAACAGTAGCTCCTCTTCAGTCCAATGCACTGTACTTTCGGGGAACAGAAGCGAGTGCTATTTGCACTGTGTATGGCAATTGGAGCACAATAGTGACTCGTCTTACCAGAAAACAACTCTTGCTCATAGGACAGAAAACTGCATGTGACTCAACTCCATTTAGGACTGGGAAACAAACGCTAGCTCGCCTTACAAGAAACACACTCTGCTTTTGAGAAAAGAGCACTCTTCTACTCTACTTTGTTTCCTATTGGGTCTCAACAGTGAGCATGCTCAGAACAAAAGAACTGTGCTTCCTACACACACGGCCATAACTAGTTCAATTCTGCTTAGGAACCTGACAAGGACAGTAGATCCTCTTCAGTCCAATACACTGTACTTCCTGGGAACAGACGCCAGTGCTATTTGTCCTGTGTATGGCAATGGCAGCGCAATAGTGACTCTTCTTACCATAAAACAACTCTTGCTCGTAGGAACAGAAACTTCATGTGATTCAACTCCATTTAGGACTGGGAAACAAAAGCTAGCTCGCCTTACAAGAAACACACTCTGCTTTAGAGAAAAGAGCACTCTTCTTCTCTACTGTGTTTCCTATAGGGCCAGAACAGTGAGCTTGCTCAGAACAAAAGAACTGTGCTTAATAAACACGGGCAATATCTAGTTCAACTCTGCTTAGGAAACTGACAAGAACATTAGCTCCTCTTCAGTCCGATACACTGTACTTGCTGGGAACAGACGCGAGTGCTATTTGCACTGTGTATGGCAATGGGAGCGCAAGAGTGACTTTCTTTACAAGAAAACAACTCTTGCTCGTAGGACCAGAAACTGCATGGGATTCAACTCCATTTCACAGTAGGAAACAAATGCTAGCTCGCCTTACATAAAACACACTCTGCTTTTGAGAAAAGAGCACTCTTCTACTCTACTTTGCTTCCTATGGGGTCGGAACAGTGAGCTTGCTCAGAACAAAAGAACTGTGCTTCCTACACACACGGGCCATATCTAGTTCAACTCTGCTTAGGAAACTGACAAGAACAGTAGCTCCTCTTCAGTCCAATACACTGTACTTGCGGGGAACAGACGCGAGTGCTATTTGCACTGTGTATGGCAAATGGAGCACAATAGTGACTCGTCTTACCGGAAAACAACTCTTGTTCGTAGGACCAGAAACTGCATGTGACTCAACTCCATTTAGGACTGGGAAACAAACGCTAGCTCGCCTTACAAGAAACACACTCTGCTTTTGAGAAAAAAGCACTCTTCTACTCTACTGTGTTTCCTATGGGGTCCGAACAGTGAGCCTGCTCAGAACAAAAGAACTGTGCTTCCTACATACACGACCATATCTAGTTCAATTCTGCTTAGGAACCTGACAAGAACAGTAGATCCTCTTCAGTCCAATACACTGTGCTTGCTGGGAACAGACGCCAGTGCTATTTGTCCTGTGTATGGTAATGACAGCGCAATAGTGACTCTTCTTACTATAAAACAACTCTTGCTCTTAGGACCAGAAACTGCATGTGATTCAACTCCATTTAGGACTGGGAAACAAAAGCTAGCTCACCTTACAAGAAACACACTCTGTTTTTGTGGAAAAAGCACTCTTCTACTCTACTGTGTTTCCTATAGGGCCAGAACAGTGAGCTTGTTCAGAACATATGAACTGTGCTTCCTACACACGGGCCATATCTAGTTCAACTCTGCTTAGGAAACTGACAAGAACACTAGCTCCTCTTCAGTCCGATACACTGTACTTGTGGGGAACAGAAGCGAGTGATATTTGCACTGTGTATGGCTATTGGAGCACAATAGTGACTTGTCTTACCAGAAAACAACTCTTGCTCGTTGGACAAAAAACTGCATGTGACTCAAATCCATTTAGGACTGGGAAACAAACACTAGCTCGACTTCCAAGAAACACACTCTGCTTTTGAGAAAAGAGCACTCTTCTATTCTACTGTGTTTCCTATGTGTTCCGAACAGTGAGCATGCTCAGAACTAAAAAAATGTGCTTCCTACACA
The DNA here is from genome assembly GCF_949786415.1 of Peromyscus eremicus. NCBI lineage: Eukaryota > Metazoa > Chordata > Mammalia > Rodentia > Cricetidae > Peromyscus > Peromyscus eremicus. Next base: position 28,252 of record NW_026735676.1, read on the forward strand.
CACGGACATATCTAGTTCAAGTCTGCTTAGGAACCTGACAAGAACAGTAGATCCTCTTCAGTCCAATACACTGTACTTGCTGGGAACAGACAACAGTGCTATTTGTCCTGTGTATGGCAATGGCAGAGCAATAGTGACTCTTGTTACCATGAAACAACTCTTGCTCGTAAGACTAGAAACAGCATGTGATTCAACTCCATTTAGGACTGGGAAACAAATGCTAGCTCGCCTTACAAGAAACACACTCTGCTTTAGAGAAAAGAGCACTCTTCTACTCTACTGTGTTTCCTATAGGGCCAGAACAGTGAGCTTGCTCAGAACAAAAGAACTGTGCTTCCAACACAGTGCCATAACTAGTTCAACTCTGCTTAGGAAACTGACAAGAACAGTAGCTCCTCTTCCGTCCAATACACTGTACTTGCTGGGAACAGACGGGAGGGCTACTTGCACTGTGGATGGCAATGGGAGCAAAATAGTGACTTTCCTTACCAGAAAACAGCTCTTGCTCGTAGGACCAGAAACTGCATGTGATTCAACTCCTTTTAGGACTGGGAAATAAATGCTAGCTCGCCTTACATGAAACACACTCTGCTTTTGATTAAAGAGCACTCTTCTACTCTACTTTGTTTCCTATGAGGTCCGAACAGTGAGCTTGCTCAGAACAAAAGAACTGTGCTTCCTACACACACGGGCCATATCTAGTTCAACTCTACATAGGAAACTGACAAGAACAGTAGCTCCTCTTCAGTCCAATACACTGTACTTGCTGGCAAAAGGCGCATGTGCTATTTGCACTGTGTATGGCAATGGGAGCGCAATAGTGACTTTCCTTACCAGAAAACAACTCTTGCTCATAGGACTAGAAACTGCATGTAATTCCACTCCATTTAGGACTGGGAAACAAATGCTAGTTCGCCTTACAAGAAACACACTCTGCTATAGAAAAAATAGCACTCTTCTACTCTACTGTGTTTCCTATGGGGTCCAAACAGTGAGCTTGCTCAGAACAAAAGAACTGTGCTTAATACACACACGGACCACATCTAGTTCAACTCTGCTTAGGAAACTGACAAGAACAGTAGCTCCTATTCAGTCCAATACACTGTACTTGCTGGGAAAACACGCGAGTGCTATTTGCCTTGTGTAGGGTAATGGGAGCACAATAGTGACTTTCCTTACCAGAAAACAACTCTTGTTCGTAGGACCAGAAACTGCATGTGATTCAACTCCATGTAGGACTGGGAAACAAACTCTAGCTCGCTTTACAAGAAACACAGTCTGCTTTTGAGAAAAGAGCACTCTTCTACTCTACTGTGTTTCCTATAGGGCCAGAACAGTGAGCTTGCTCATAACATAAGAACTGTGCTTTCTACACACACGGGCCATATCTAGTTCAACTCTGCTTAGGAAACTGACAAGAACAGTAGCTCCTCTTCAGTCCGATACACTGTACTTGTGGGGAACAGAAGCGAGTGATATTTGCACTGTGTATGGCAATTGGAGCACAATAGTGACTTGTCTTACAAGAAAACAAATCTTGCTCGTTGGACAAAAAACTGCATGTGACTCAACTCCATTTAGGACTGGGAAACAAACACTAGCTCGACTTCCAAGAAACACAATCTGCTTTTGAGAAAAGAGAACTCTTCTACTCTACTGTGTTTCCTATGTGTTCCGAACAGTGAGCTTGCTCAGAACAAAAAAAATGTGCTTCCTACACACACGGCCATATCTAGTTCAAGTCTGCTTAGGAACCTGACAAGAACAGTAGATCCTCTTCAGTCCAATACACTGTACTTGCTGGGAACAGACGCCAGTGCTATTTGTCCTGTGTATGTCAATGACAGCGCAATAGTGACTCTTCTTACCAGAAAACAACTCTTGCTCGTAGGACCAGAAACTGCATGTGATTCAACTCCATTTAGGACTGGGAACCAAACTCTAGCTCGCTTTACAAGAAACACACTCTGCTTTTGAGAAAAGAGCACTCTTCTACTCTACTGTGTTTCCTATAGGGCCAGAACAGTGAGCTTGCTCAGAAAAAAAGAACTGTGCTTCCTACACACACGGACCATATCTAGTTCAACTCTGCTTAGAAACTGAGAAGAACAGTAGCTCCTCTTCAATCCAATACACTGTACTTGCTGGGAACAGACGGGAGGGCTATTTGCACTATGTATGGCAATGGGAGCACAATAGTGACTTTCCTTACCAGAAAACAACTCTTGCTCGTAGGACCAGAAACTGCATGTGATTCAACTCCATTTAGGAGTAGGAAACAAACGCTTGCTCGCCTTACAAAAACACACTCTACTTTTGAGAAAAGAGCACTCTTCTACTCTACTGTGTTTCCTATGGTGTCCGAACATTGAGCTTGCTCAGAACAAAAGAACTGTGCTTCCTAACACACATGGCCATATCTAGTTCAATTCTGCTTAGGAACCTGACAAGAACAGTAGATCCTCTTCAGTGCAATATACTGTACGTGCTGGGAACAGATGCCAGTGCTATTTGTCCTGTGTATGGCAATGGCAGCACAATAGTGACTCTTCTTACCATAAAACAACTCTTGCTCGTAGGACCAGAAACTGCATGTGATTCAACTCCATTTAGGACTGGGAAACAAAAGCTAGCTCACCTTACAGAAACACACTCTGCTTTAGAGAAAAGAGCACTCTTCTACTCTACTGTGTTTCCCATAGGGCCAGAACAGTGAGAATGCTCAGAACAAAGAACTGTGCTTCCTACACACGAGCCATATCTAGTTCAACTCTGCTTAGGAAACTGACAAGAACAGTAGCTCCTCTTCAGTCCGATACACTGTACTTGCTGGGAAAAGACGTGAATGCTATTTGCCTTGTGTAGGGCAATGGGAGCACAATAGTGACTTTCCTTACCAGAAAACAACTCTTGTTCGTAGGACCAGAAATTGCATTGGATTCAACTCCATTTAGGACTGGGAAACAAACGCTAGCTCGCCTTACAAGAAACACACTCTGCTTTTGAGAAAAGAGCACTCTTCTACTCTACTGTGTTTCCTATAGGGCCAGAACAGTGAACTTGCTCAGAACAAAAGAACTGTGCTTCCTACACACAGGGGACATATCAAGTTCAACTCTGCTTAGGAATCTGACAAGAACAGGAGCTCCAAATCAGTCCAATACTCTGTACATGCAGGGAACAGACGCCAGTGCTATTTGCACTGTGTATGGCAATGGGAGCGCAATAGTGACTCTTCTTACCAGAAAACAACTCTTGCTCATAGGACCAGAAACTGCAAGTGATTCAACTCCATTTAGGACTGTGAAACAAACGCTAGCTCGCCTTACAAGAAACACACTCTGCTTTTGAGAAAAGAGCACTCTTCTACTCTACTGTGTTTCCTATAGGGCCAGAACAGTGAGCTTGATCAGAACAAGAGAACTGTGCCTCCTACACACACGGCCATATCTAGTTCAATTCTGCTTAGGAAACTGACAAGAACAGTAGATCCTCTTCAGTTCAATACACTGTACTTGCTGGGAACCGACGCCAAAGCTATTTGCACTGTGTATGACATTGTGAGCGCAATAGTGATTCTTCTTACCAGAAAACAACTCTTGCTCGTAGGACCAGAAACTGCATGGGATTCAACTCCATTTAGGACTGGGAAACAAACGCTAGCTCGCCTACAAGAAACACACTCTGCTTTTGAGAAAAGAGCACTCATCTACTCTACTGGGTTTCCTATGGGGTCCGAACAGTGAGCTTGCTCAGTACAAAAGAACTGTGCTTCCTACACACATGGGCCATATCTAGTTAAACTCTGCTTAGGAAACTGACAAGAACAGTAGCTCCTCTTCAGTCCAATACACTGTACTTGCTGGGAACAGAAGCAAGTGCTATTTGAACTGTGTATGTCAATGAGATCGCAATAGTGACATTTTCCTACCAGAAAACATCTCTTGCTTGTAGGACCAGAAACTGCATGTGATTCAACTCCATTTAGGTCTGGGAAACAAACGCTAGCTCACCTTACAAGAAACACACTCTGCTTTTGAGAAAAGAGCACGCTTCTACTCTACTGTGTTTCCTATGGGGTCCGAACAGTGAGCTTGCTCAGAACAAAAGAACTGTGCTTCCTACACACTCGGGCCATATCTTGTTCAACTCTGCTTAGGAAACTGACAAGAACAGTAGCTGCTCTTCAGTCCAATACACTGTACTTGCTGGGAACAGACGCAAGTGCTATTTGCATTGTGTATGGCAATGGGAGCACAATAGTGACTCTTCTTACCAGAAAGCAACTCTTGCTCGTAGGACCACAAACTGCATGGGATTCAACTCCATTTCTGACTGGGAAACAAACACTAGCTTGCCTTTCCAGAAACACAATCAAATTTTGAGAAGAGAGCACTCATCTACTCTACTGTGTTTCCTATGGTGTCCGCACAGTGAGCTTTCTCAGAACAAAAGAAGTGTGCTTCCTACACACATGGGCCATATCTGGTTCAACTCCTCTTAGGAAAATGACAAGAACAGTAGCTCCTCTTCAGTCCAATACACTGTACTTGCTGGGAACAGACGCGAGTGCTATTTGCACTATGTATGGCAATGGGAGTACAACAGTGACTTTCCTTACCAGAAAACAACTCTTGCTCATATGACCAGAAACTGCATGTGATTCAACTCCATTTAGGACTGGAAACAAACGCTAGCTCGCCATACAAGAAACACACTCTGCTTTTGAGAAAAGAGCACTCTTCTACTCCACTTTGTTTCCTATAGGGCCAGAACAGAGAGCTTGCTCAGAACAAAAGAACTGTGCTTCCTACATACACGGCCATAACTAGTTCAATTCTGCTTAGGACCCTGACAAGAACAGTAGGTTCTCTTCAGTCCCATACACTGTACATGCCGGGAACCGACGCCAGTGCTATTTGCCCTGTGTATGACAATGGGAGCGCAATAGTGACTCTTCTTACCAGAAAACAACTCTTGCTCGTAGGATCAGGAACTGCATGTGATTCAACTCCATATAGGACTGGGAAAAAAACCGCTAGCTCTCCTTGCAAGAAACACACTCTGCTTTTGAGAAAAGAGCACTCTTCTACTCTACTGTGTTTCCTATAGGGCCAGAACAGTGAGATTGCACAGAACAAAAGAAGTGTGCTTCCTACACACACGGCCATATCTAGTTCAATTCAGCTTAGGAAACTGACAAGAAGAGTACACCCTCCAGTCAAATACACTGCACATGCTGGGAACAGGCACCAGTGCTATTTGCCCTCTGTATGACAATGGGAGCGCAATAGTGACTCTTCTTACCAGAAAACAACTCTTGCTCGTAGGACCAGAAACTGCAAGTGACTCAACTCCATTTAGGACTGGGAAAGAAACGCTAGCTCGCCTTACAAGAAACACACTCTGCTTTTGAGAAAAGAGCACTCTTCTACTCTACTGTGTTTCCTATAGGGCCAGAACAGTGAACTTGCTCAGAAAAAAAGAACTGTGCTTCCTACGCACACGACCATATCTAGTTCAATTCTGCTTAGGAACCTGACAAGAACAGTAGATACTCTTCAGTCCAATACACTGTACATGCTGGGAACCGACGACAATGCTATTTGCACTGTGTATGACATTGAGAGCACAATAGTGATTCTTCTTACCAGAAAACAACTCTTGCTGGTAGGACCAGAAATTGCATGGGATTCAACTCCATTTAGGACTGGGAAACAAACGCTAGCTCGCCTAGAAGAAACACACTCTGCTTTTGAGAATAGAGCACTCATCTACTCTATTGGGTTTCCTATGGGGTCCAAACAGTGAGCTTGCTCAGAACAAAAGAACTGTGCTTCCTACACACATGGGCCATATCTAATTCAACTTTGCTTAGGTTACTGACAAGAACAGTAGCTCCTCTTCAGTCTAATACACTGTACTTGCTGGGAAGAGACGCGAGTGCTATTTGTACTCTGTATGTTAATGCGAGCGCAATAGTGACTGTTCTTACCAGAAAAAAACTCTTGCTCTTAGGACCACAAACTGCATGTGACTCACATCCGTTTAGGACTGGGAAAAAAACGCTAGCTCTGCTCACAAGAAACACACTCTGCTTTTGAGAAAAGAGCACTCTTCTACTCTACTGTGTTTCCTCTATGGCCAGAACAATGAGCTTGCTCAGAACAAAAGGACTGTGCTTCCTACACACACGGGCCGTATCTAATTCAATTCTGCTTAGGAAACTGACGAGAATAGTATACGCTCTTCAGTCAAATACACTGCACTTGCTGGGAACAGACACCAGTGCTATTTGCCCTGTGTATGACAAAGGGAGCACAATAGTGACTCTTCTTACCAAAAAACAACTCTTGCTCATAGGACCAGAAACTGCATGAGACACAACTCCATTTAGGACTGGGAAAGAAACGCTAGCTCGCCTTACAAGAAACACACTCTGCTTTTGAGAAAAGAGCACTCTTCTACTCTACTGTGTTTCCTATAGGGCCAGAACAGTGAACTTGCTCAGAACAAAAGAACTGTGCTTCCTACACACAGGGGCCATATCTAGTTCAACTCTGCTTAGAAAACTGACAAGAACAGTAGCTCCTCTTCAGTCCAATACTCTGTACATGCATGGAACAGATGCCAGTGCTATTTGCACTGTTTATGGCAATGGGAGCGCAATAGTGACTCTTCTTACCAGAAAACAACTCTTGCTCGTGGGACCATAAACTGCATGGGATTCAACTCCATTTAGGGACTGGGAAACAAACGCTAACTCGCCTTACAAGAAACACACTCTGCTTTTGAGAAAAGAGCAATTTTCTACTCTACTATGTTTCCTATAAGGCCAGAACAGTGAACTTGCTCAGAACAAGAGAACTGTGCTTCCTACACACGGGCCATAACTAGTTCAACTCTGCTTAGGAAACTGACAAGAACAGTAGCTCCTCTTCAATCCCATACACTGTACTTGCTGGGAACAGACGCGAGTGCTATTTGCACTGTGTATGGAAATGAGAGCACAATAGTGACTTTCCTTAACAGAAAACAACTCTTGCTCCTAGGAACACAAACTGCATGTGATTCAACGACATTTAGGACTGAGAAACAAACGCTAGCTTGCCTTACAAGAAACACTCTCTGCTTTTTAGAAAAGAGCACACTTCTACTCTACTGTGTTTCCTATGGGGTCTGAACAGTGAGCTTGCTCAGAACAAAAGAACTGTGCTTCCTACACACACGGCCATATCTAGTTCAATTCTGCTTAGGAACCTGACAAGAACAGTACATCCTCTTCAGTCCAATACACTGTACTTCCTGGGAACAGATGCCAGTGCTATTTGTCCTGAGTATGGCAATGGCAGCGCAATAGTGACTATTCTTACCATAAAACAACTCTTGCTCGTAGGACCAGAAACTGCATGTGATTCCACTCCATTTAGGACTGAGACACAAACGCTAGCTCACTTTACAAAAAACACACTCTGCTTTAGAGAAAAGAGCACTCTTCTACTCTACTGTGTTTCCTATGGGGTCCAAACAGTGAGCTTGCTCAGAACAAAAGAACTGTGCTTCCTACACACAAGGACCATATGTAGTTCAACACTGCTTAGGAAACTGACAAGAACAGTAGCTCCTATTCAGTCCAATACACTGTACTTGCTGGGAAAAGACGCGAGTGCTATTTGCCCTGTGTATGAAAATTGGAGCGCAATAGTGACTTTCCTTACCAGAAAACAACTCTTGCTCGTACGACCAGAAACTGCATGTGATTCCACTCCATTTAGTAATGGGAAACAAACGCTAGCTCGCCTTAAAAGAAACACACTCTGCTTTTGATAAAAAAGCACTCTTCTACTCTACTGTGTTTCCTAAGGGTTCCGAACAGTGAGCTTGCTCAGAACAAAAAAACTGTGCTTCCTACACACACGGCCATATCTAGTTCAAGTCTGCTTAGGAACCTGACAAGAACAGTAGATCCTCTTCAGTCCAATACACGGTACTTGCTGGGAACAGACGCGAGTGCTATTTGCACAGTGTATGGCAATGGGAGCGCAATGTGACTTTCCTTACCAGAAAACAACTCTTGTTCGTAGGACCAGAAACTGCTTGTGATTCAACTCCATTTAGGACTGGGAAAGAAACGCTAGCTCGCCTTACAAGAAACACACTCTGCTTTTGAGAAAAGAGCACTCTTCTACTCTACTGTGTTTCCTATAGGGCCAGAATAGTGTACTTGCTCAGAACAAAAGAACTGTGCTTCCTACACACACGGGCCATATCTAGTTCAACTCTGCTTAGGAAACTGACAAGAACAGTAGCTCCTCTTCAGTCCAATACACTGTACATGCTGGGAACAGATGCCTGTGCTATTTGCCCTGTGTATGACAATGGGAGCGCAATAGTGACTCTTCTACCAGAAAACAACTCATGCTCGTAGGACCACAAACTGCATGGGATTCAACTCCATTTAGTACTGGGTAACAAACGCTGTCTCGCCTTAGAGGAAACACACTCTGCTTTTGAGAAAAGGGCACTCTTCTACTCTATTTTGTTTCCTACGGGGTCCGAACTGTGAGCTTGCTCAGAAAAAAAGAACTGTGCTTCCTACACACAAGGATCATATGTAGTTCAACTCTGCTTAGGAAACTGACAAGAACAGTAGCTCCTATTCAGTCCAATACACTGTACTTGCTGGGAACAGATGCCAGTGCTATTTGTCCTGTGTATGGCAATTTCAGCGCAATAGTGACTATTCTTACCATAAAACAACTCTTGCTCGTAGGACCAGAAACTGCATGTGATTCCACTACATTTAGGACTGAGACACAAACGCTAGCTCACCTTACAAGAAACACACTCTGCCTTTGAGAAAAGAGCACTTTTCTACTCTACTGTGTTTCCTATAGGGCCAGAAGAGAGAGCTTGCTCAGAAAAAATGAACTGTGCTTCCTAGACACATGGGATATATCTAGTTCAACTCTGCTTAGGAAACTGAGAAGAACAGTAGCTCCTCTTCAGTCCAATACACTGTACTTGCTGGGAACAGATGCATGTGCTATTTGCACTGTGTATGGCAATGGGAGCGCAATAGTGACTTTCCTTACCAGAAAACAACTCTTGGATCATAGGACCAGAAACTGCATGTGATTCAACTCCATTTAGGACTGGGAAACAAACGCTAGCTCGCCTTACAAGAAACACACTGCTTTAGAGAAAAGAGCACTCTTCTACTCTACTGTGTTTCCTATGGGGTCCAAACAGTGAGCTTGCTCAGAACAAAAGAACTGTGCTTCCTACACACACGGACCATATGTAGTTCAACTCTGCTTAGGAAACTGACAAGAACAGTAGCTCCTCTTCAGTCCAATACACTGTACTTGCTGGGAACAGACGCGAGTGCTATTTACACTGTGTATGGCAATTGGAGCACAATAGTGACTCGTCTTACCAGAAAACAACTCTTGCTCAATGAACAAAAAATTGCATGTGACTCAACTCCATTTAGGACTGGTAAACAAACTCTAGCTCACTTTACAAGAAACACACTCTGCTTTTGAGAAAGGAGCACTCTTCTACTCTACTGTGTTTCCTATAGGGCCAGAACAGTGAGCTTGCTCAGAAAAAAAGAAGTGTGCTTCTTACACACAGGGGCCATATCTAGTTCAACTCTTCTTAGGAAACTGACAAGAACAGTAGCTCCTCTTCAGTCCAATACACTGTACTTGCTGGGAAGAGATGGGAGGGCTATTTGTACTGTGTATGGCAATGGGAGCACAATAGTGACTTTCCTTACCAGAAAACAACTCTTGCTCATAGCACCAGAAACTGCATGTGATTCCACTCCATTTAGGAATGGGAAACAAACGCTAGCTCACCTTAAAGGAAACACACTCTGCTTTTGAGAAAAAAGCACTCTTCTACTCTACTGTGTTTCCTATGGGGTCCGAACAGTGAGCTTGCTCAGAACAAAAAAACTGTGCTTCCTACACACATGGCCATATCTAGTTCAAGTCTGCTTAGGAACCTGACAAGAACATTAGATCCTCTTCAGTCCAATACACTGTACTTGCTGGGAACAGACGCGAGTGCTATTTGCACAGTGTATGGCAATGGGAGCGCAATGTGACTTTCCTTACCAGAAAACAACTCTTGTTCGTAGGACCAGAAACTGCATGTGATTCAACTCCATTTAGGACTGGGAAAGAAATGCTAGCTCGCCTTACAAGAAACACACTCTGCTTTTGAGAAAAGAGGACTCTTCTACTCTACTGTGTTTCCTATAGGGCCAGAACAGTGTACTTGCTCAGAACAAAAGAACTGTGCTTCCTACACACACGGGCCATATCTAGTTCAACTCTGCTTAGGAAACTGACAAGAACAGTAGCTCCTCTTCAGTCCAATACACTGTACATGCTGGGAACAGATGCCTGTGCTATTTGCCCTGTGTATGACAATGGGAGCGCAATAGTGACTCTTCTTACCAGAAAACAACTCATGCTCGTAGGACCACAAACTGCATGGGATTCAACTCCATTTAGTACAGGGTAACAAACGCTGTCTCGCCTTACAGGAAACACACTCTGCTTTTGAGAAAAGGGCACTCTTCTACTCTATTGTGTTTCCTACGGGGTCTGAACTGTGAGCTTGCTCAGAACAAAAGAACTGTGCTTCCTACACACACGGGCCATATCTAGTTCAACTCTGCTTAAAAAACTGACAAGAACAGTAGCTGCTCTTCAGTCCAATACACTGTACTTGCTGGGAACAGACGCGAGTGCTATTTGCACTGTGTATGGCAATGGGAGTGCAATAGTGACTCTTCTTACCAGAAAACAAATTTGCTCGTAGTACCAGAAACTGCATGGGACTCAACTCCATTTCTGACTGGGAAACAAACACTAGCTCGACTTTCAAGAAAAACAGTCAAATTTTGAGAATAGAGCACTCATCTACTCTACTGTGTTTCCTATGATGTCCGCATAGTGTGCTTTCTCAGAACAAAAGAACTGTGCTTCCTACACACATGGGATATATCTGGTTAAACTCCTCTTATGAAAATGACAAGAACAGTAGCTCCTCTTCAGTCCAATACACTGTCCTTGCTGGGAACAGACGCGAGTGCTATTTGCACTATGTATGGGAATGGGAGCGCAATAGTGACTTTCCTTACCAGAAAACAACTCTTGCTCATAGGACCAGAAACTGGATGTGATTCAACTCCATTTAGGACTGGGAAACAAATGCTAGCTCGCCTTACAAGGAACACACTCTGCTTTTGAGAAAAGGGCACTCTTCTACTCTATTGTGTTTCCTACGGGGTCCGAACTGTGAGCTTGCTCAGAACAAAAGACCTGTGCTTCCTACACACACGGGCCATATCTGGTTCAACTCTGCTTAGGAAACTGACAAGAACAGTAGCTCCTCTTCAGTCCAATACACTGTACTTGCTGGGAACAGACGCAAGTGCTATTTGCCCTGTGTATGACAATGGGTGCGCAATATTGACTATTCTTACCAGAAAACAACTCTTGCTCGTAGGAACAGAAACTGCATGTGATTCAACTCCATTTAGGACTGGGAAAAAAATGCTAGCTCGCTTTACAAGAAACACAATCTGCTTTTGAGAAAAGAGCACTCTTCTACTCTACTGTGTTTCCTATGGTGTCTGAACAGTGAGCTTGCTCAGAACAAAAGAACTGTGCTTACTACACACACGGGCCATATCTGGTTCAACTCTGCTTAGGAAACTGACAAGAACAGTAGCTCCTCTTCAGTCCAATACACTGTACTTGCTGGGAACAGACGCAAGTGCTATTTGCACTGTGTATGGCAATGGGAGCACAATAGTGACTCTTCTTACCAGAAAACAACTCTTACTCGTAGGACCAGAAACTGCATGGGATTCAACTCCATTTCTGACTGGGAAGTAAATACTAGCTCGCCTTTCAAGGAACACAATCTAATTTTGAGAAAAGAGCACTCATCTACTCTACTGTGTTTCCTATGGTGTCCGCACAGTGTGCTTTCTCAGAAAAAAAGAACTGTGTTTCCTACACACACGGGCCATATCTAGTTCAACTCCTCTTAGGAAAATGACAAGAACAGTAGCTCCTCTTCAGTCCAATACACTGTACTTGCTGGGAACAGACGCGAGTGCTATTTGCACTATGTATGGCAATGGGAGCGCAATAGTGACTTTCCTTACCAGAAAACAACTCTTGCTCATAGGACCAGAAACTGCAAGTGATTCAACTCCATTTAGTACTGGGAAACAAACGCTATCTCGCCTTACAAGAAACACACTCTGCTTTTGAGAAAAGAGCACTCTTCTACTCTACTGTGTTTCCTAAAAGGCCAGAACATTGAGCTTGATCAGAACAAGAGAACTGTAGCTCCTACACACACGGCCATGTCTAGTTCAATTCTGCTTAGGAAACTGACAAGAACAGTAGATCCTCTTCAGTCCAATACACTGTACTTGCTGGGAACCGACGCCAGTGCTATTTGCCCTGTGTATGACAATGGGAGCACAATAGTGACTCTTCTTACCAGAAAACAACTCTTGCTCGTAGGACCAGAAACTGCATGGGATTCAACTCCATATAGGACTGGGAAAAAAACGCTAGCCCGCCTTACAAGAAACACACTCTGCTTTTGAGAAAAGAGCACTCTTCTACTCTACTGTGTTTCCTATGGGGTCCGAACAGTGAGCTTGCTTAGAAAAAAATAACTGTGCTTCCTACACACACGGGCCATATCTAGTTCAACTCTGCTTAGGAAACTGACAAGAACAGCAGCTCCTCTTCAGTCCAATACACTGTACTTGCTGGGAACCGACGCCAAAGCTATTTGCACTGTGGATGACATTGTGAGCGCAATAGTGACTCTTCTTACCAGAAAACAACTCTTGCTCGTAGGACCAAAAACTGCATGGGATTCAACTCCATTTAGGACTGGGAAACAAACGCTAGCTCGCCTACAAGAAACACACTCTGCTTTGAGAAAAGAGCACTCATCTACTCTACTCGGTTTCCTATGGGGTCCGAACAGTGAGCTTGCTCAGAACAAAAGACCTGTGCTTCCTACACACACGGGCCATATCTAGTTCAACTCTGCTTAGGAAACTGACAAGAACAGTAGCTCCTCTTCTGTCCAATACACTGTACTTGCTGGGAACAGAAGCAAGTGCTATTTGAACTGTGTATGTCAATGAGATCGCAATAGTCACTTTCCCTACCAGAAAACATCTCTTGCTTGTAGGACCAGAAACTGCATGTGATTCAACTCCATTTAGGTCTGGGAAACAAACGCTAGCTCGCCTTACAAGAACCACACTCTGCTTTAGAGAAAAGATCACTCTTCTACTCTACTGTGTTTCCTATGGGGTCCGAACAGTGAGCATGCTCAGAACAAAAGAACAGTGCTTCCTACATACACGGCCATATCTAGTTCAACTCTGCTTAGGAAACTGACAAGAACAGTAGCTCCTCTTCAGTCCAATACACTGTACATGCTGGGAACAGATGCCTGTGCTATTTGCCCTGTGTATGACAATGGGAGCGCAATAGTGACTCTTCTTACCAGAAAACAACTCATGTTCGTAGGACCACAAACTGCATGGGATTCAACTCCATTTAGTACAGGGTAACAAACGCTGTCTCGCCTTACAGGAAACACACTCTGCTTTTGAGAAAAGGGCACTCTTCTACTCTATTGTGTTTCCTACGGGGTCTGAACTGTGAGCTTGCTCAGAACAAAAGAACTGTGCTTCCTACACACACGGGCCATATCTAGTTCAACTCTGCTTAAAAAACTGACAAGAACAGTAGCTGCTCTTCAGTCCAATACACTGTACTTGCTGGAAACAGACGCGAGTGCTATTTGCACTGTGTATGGCAATGGGAGCGCAATAGTGACTCTTCTTACCAGAAAACAAATTTGCTCGTAGTACCAGAAACTGCATGGGACTCAACTCCATTTCTGACTGGGAAACAAACACTAGCTCGACTTTAAAGAAAAACAATCAAATTTTGAGAATAGAGCACTCATCTACTCTACTGTGTTTCCTATGATGTCCGCATAGTGTGCTTTCTCAGAACAAAAGAACTGTGCTTCCTACACACATGGGATATATCTGGTTAAACTCCTCTTATGAAAATGACAAGAACAGTAGCTCCTCTTCAGTCCAATACACTGTCCTTGCTGGGAACAGACGCGAGTGCTATTTGCACTAAGTATGGGAATGGGAGCGCAATAGTGACTTTCCTTACCAGAAAACAACTCTTGCTCATAGGACCAGAAACTGGATGTGATTCAACTCCATTTAGGACTGGGAAACAAATGCTAGCTCGCCTTACAAGGAACACACTCTGCTTTTGAGAAAAGGGCACTCTTCTACTCTATTGTGTTTCCTACGGGGTCCGAACTGTGAGCTTGCTCAGAACAAAAGACCTGTGCTTCCTACACACACGGGCCATATCTGGTTCAACTCTGCTTAGGAAACTGACAAGAACAGTAGCTCCTCTTCAGTCCAATACACTGTACTTGCTGCGAACAGACGCAAGTGCTATTTGCCCTGTGTATGACAATGGGTGCGCAATATTGACTATTCTTACCAGAAAACAACTCTTGCTCGTAGGAACAGAAACTGCATGTGATTCAACTCCATTTAGGACTGGGAAAAAAATGCTAGCTCGCTTTACAAGAAACACACTCTGCTTTTGAGAAAAGAGCACTCTTCTACTCTACTGTGTTTCCTATGGTGTCTGAACAGTGAGCTTGCTCAGAACAAAAGAACTGTGCTTACTACACACACGGGCCATATCTGGTTCAACTCTGCTTAGGAAACTGACAAGAACAGTAGCTCCTCTTCAGTCCAATACACTGTACTTGCTGGGAACAGACGCAAGTGCTATTTGCACTGTGTATGGCAATGGGAGCACAATAGTGACTCTTCTTACCAGAAAACAACACTTACTCGTAGGACCAGAAACTGCATGGGATTCAACTCCATTTCTGACTGGGAAGTAAATACTAGCTCGCCTTTCAAGGAACACAATCTAATTTTGAGAAAAGAGCACTCATCTACTCTACTGTGTTTCCTATGGTGTCCGCACAGTGTGCTTTCTCAGAAAAAAAGAACTGTGTTTCCTACACACACGGGCCATATCTAGTTCAACTCCTCTTAGGAAAATGACAAGAACAGTAGCTCCTCTTCAGTCCAATACACTGTACTTGCTGGGAACAGACGCGAGTGCTATTTGCACTATGTATGGCAATGGGAGCGCAATAGTGACTTTCCTTACCAGAAAACAACTCTTGCTCATAGGACCAGAAACTGCAAGTGATTCAACTCCATTTAGTACTGGGAAACAAACGCTATCTCGCCTTACAAGAAACACACTCTGCTTTTGAGAAAAGAGCACTCTTCTACTCTACTGTGTTTCCTAAAAGGCCAGAACATTGAGCTTGATCAGAACAAGAGAACTGTAGCTCCTACACACACGGCCATGTCTAGTTCAATTCTGCTTAGGAAACTGACAAGAACAGTAGATCCTCTTCAGTCCAATACACTGTACTTGCTGGGAAAACACGCCAGTGTTATTTGTCCTGTGTATGGCAAAGGCAGCGCAATAGGGACTCTTCTTACCAGAAAACAACTCTTGCTCGTAGGAGAAAAAACTGCATGTGACTCAACTCCATTTAAGACTGGGAAACAAACGCTAGCTCACCTTCCAAGAAACACACTCTGCTTTTGAGAAAAGAGCACTCTTCTACTCTACTGTGTTTCCTATGGGTTCCGAACAGTGAGCTTGCTCAGAACAAAAAAACTGTGCTTCCTACACACACGGCCATATCTAGTTCAAGTCTGCTTAGGAACCTGACAAGAACAGTAGATCCTCTTCAGTCCAATACACTGTACTTGCCGGGAAAACACGCCAGTGTTATTTGTCCTGTGTATGGCAAAGTCAGCGCAATAGTGACTCTTCTTACCAGAAAACAACTCTTGCTTGTAGGACCAGAAACTGCATGTGATTCAACTCCATTTACGACTGGGAAACAAACGCTAGCTCGCCCTACAAGAAACACGCTCTGCTTTGAGAAAAGAGCACTCTTCTACTCTACTATGTTTCCTATGGGGTCCAAACAGTGAGCTTGCTCAGAACAAAAGAACTGTGCTTCCTACACATGCGGGACATATCTCGTTCAACTCTGCTTAGGAAACTGACAAGAACAGTAGCTCCTATTCAGTCCGATACACTGTACTTGCTGGGAACAGACATGAGTGCTATTTGCACTGTGTATGGCAATGGGAGCGCAATAGTGACTTTCCTTACCAGAAAACAACTCTTGTTCGTAGCACCAGAAACTGCATGGGATTCAACTATATATAGGACTGGAAAACAAATGCTAGCTCCCCTTACAAGAAACACAATCTGCTTTTGAGAAAAGAGCACTCTTCTACTCTACTGTGATTCCTATAGGGCCAGACAGTGAGCTTGCTCAGAACAAAAGAACTGTGCTTCCTACACACACGGTCATATCTAGTTCAACTCTGCTTAGGAAACTGACAAGAACAGTAGCTCCTATTCAGTCCAATACACTGTAATTGCTGGGAACAGACGCGAGTGCTATTTGCACTGTGTATGGCAATGGGAGCGCAATAGTGACTTTCCTTACCAGAAAACAACTCTTGCTCGTAGGACCAGAAACTGCATGTGATTCAACTCCATTTAGGACTGGGAAACAAATGCTAGCTCGCCTTACATGAAACACACTCTGCTTTTGAGAAAAGAGCACTCCTACTCTACTGTGTTTCCTATGGGGTCCAAAGAGTGAACCAGCTCAGAACAAAAGAACTGTGCTTCCCACACAAGGACTATATCTAGTTCAACTGTGCTGAGGAAACTGACAAGAACAGTAGCTCCTAATCAGTCCAATTCACTGTACTTGAAGGGAACAGACGCGAGTACTATTTGCACTGTGTATGGCATTTGGAGCACAATAGTGACTCTTCTTACCATAATACAACTCTTGCTCGTAGGACCAGAAACTGCATGTGATTCAACTCCATTTAGGACTGGGAAACAAACGCTAGCTCGCCTTACAAGAAACACACTCTGCTTTAGAGAAAAGAGCACTATTCTACTCTACTGTGTTTACTATAGGGCCAGAACAGTGAGCTTGCTCAGAATAAAAGAACTGTGCTTCCTACACTCGGGCCATATCTAGTCAAATCTGCTTAGGAAACTGACAAGAACAGTAGCTCCTCTTCAGTCCGATACACTGTACTTCCTGGGAACAGACGGGACTGCTATTTGCACTGTGTATGGCTATTGGAGCACAATAGTGACTCATCTTACCAGAAAAAAACTGTTGCTCGTAGGACAAAAAACTGCATGTGACTCAACTCCATTTAGGACTGGGAAACAAACGCTAGCTCACCTTCCAAGAAACACACTCTGCTTTTGAGAAAAGAGCACTCTTCTACTCTACTGTGTTTCCTATAGGGCCAGAACAGTGAGCTGGTTCAGAACAAAAAAACTGTGCTTCCTACACACACGGCCATATCTAGTTAAGTCTGCCTAGGAACCTGACAAGAAAAGTAGATCCTCTTCAGTCCAATACACTGTACTTGCTGGGAAAACACGCCAGTGTTATTTGTCCTGTGTATGGCAAAGGCAGCGCAATAGGGACTCTTCTTACCAGAAAACAACTCTTGCTTGTAGGACCAGAAACTGCATGTGATTCAACTCCATTTAGGACTGGGAAACAAACGCTAGCTCGCCCTACAAGAAACACACTCTGCTTTGAGAAAAGAGCACTCTTCTACTCTACTGTGTTTCCTATGAGGTCCAAAAAGTGAGCTTCCTCAGAACAAAAGAACTGTGCTTCCTACACACGCGGGACATATCTCGTTCAACTCTGCTTAGGAAACTGACAAGAACAGTAGCTCCTATTTAGTCCGATACACTGTACTTGCTGGGAACAAACGTGAGTGCTATTTGCACTGTGTATGGCAATGGGAGCACAATAGTGACTTTCCTTACCAGAAAACAACTCTTGTTCGTAGGAATAGAAACTGCATGGGATTCAACTCCATATAGGACTGGAAAACAAATGCTAGCTCCCCTTACAAGAAACACAATCTGCTTTTGAGAAAAGAGCACTCTTCTACTCTACTGTGATTCCTATAGGGCCTGACAGTGAGCATGCTCAGAACAAAAGAACTGTGCTTCCTACACACACGGTCATATCTAGTTCAACTCTGCTTAGGAAACTTACAAGAACAGTAGCTCCTATTAAGTCCAATACACTTTAATTGCTGGGAACAGATGCGAGTACTATTTGCACTGTGTATGGCATTTGGAGCACAATAGTGACTCTTCGTACCAGAAAACAACTCTTGCTCGTAGAACCAAAAACTGCATGAGTCTCAACTCCATTTTGGACTGGGAAACAAACGCGAGCTCACCTTACAAGAAAAAACACTCTGCTTTAGATAAAAGAGCACTCTTCTACTCTACTGTGTTTCCTATGGGGTCCAAACAGTGAGCTTTCTCAGAACAAAAGAACTGTGCTTCCTACACACACGGGCCATATCTAGTTCAACTCTGCTTAGGATACTGACAAGAACAGTAGCTCCTCTTCAGTCCGATACACTGTACTTGCTGGGAACAGACGCGAGTGCTATTTGCACTGTGTTGGCAATGGGAGCACAATAGTGACTTCCTTACCAGAAACCAACTCTTGCTCGTAGGACCAGAAACTGCATGTGATTCAACTCCATTTAGGACTGGGAAACAAACGCTAGCTCGCCTTACAAGAAACACAATCTGCTTTTGAGAAAAGAGCACTCTTCTACTCTACTGTGTTTCCTATAGGGCCAGAACAGTGAGCTTGCTGAGAACAAAAGAACTGTGCTTCCTACACACATGGACCATATCTAGTTCAACTCTGCTTAGGAACCTGACAAGAACAGTAGCTCCTATTCAGTCCGATACACTGTACTTGCTGGGAACAGACGCGATTGCTATTTGCACTGTATATGGCATTTGGAGCGCAACAGTGACTCTTCTTACCAGAAAACAACTCTTGCTAGTAGGACCAAAAACTGCATGTGACTCAACTCCATTTAGGACTGGGAAACAAACACGAGCTCGCCTTACAAGAAACACACTCTGTTTTTAAGAAAAGTGCACTCTTCTACTCTACTGTGTTTCCTATAGGGCCAGAACAGTGAGCTTGCTCAGAACATAAGAACTGTGCTTCCTACACACACGGGCCTTATCTAGTTCAACTCTGCTTAGGAAACTGACAAGAACAGTAGCTTCTCTTCAGTCTGATACACTGTACTTGCTGGGAACAGACACATGTGCTATTTGCACTGTGTATGGCAATGGGAGCGAATAGTAACTTTCCTTACCAGAAAACAACTCTTGCTCATAGGACCAGAAACTGCATGTGATTCCACTCCATTTAGGACTGCAAAACAAACGCTAGCTCGCCTTACAAAAAACACACTCTGCTTTAGAGAAAAGAGCACTCTTCTACTCTACTGTGTTTCCTATGGGGTCCAAACAGTGAGCTTGCTCAGAAGAAAAGAACTGTGCTTCCTACACACACGGACCATATCTAGTTCACCTCTGCTTAGGAAACTGACAAGAACAGTAGCTCCTTTTCAGTCCAATACACTGTACTTGCTGGGAACAGACGCCAGTGCTATTTGTCCTGTGTATGGCAATGGCAGCGCAATAGTGACTCTTCATACCTTAAAACAACTCTTGCTCGTAGGACCAGAAACTGCATGTGATTCAACTCCATTTAGGACTGGGAAACAAACGCGAGCTCGCCTTACAAGAAACACACTCGGCTTTATTGAAAAGAGCACTCTTCTACTCTACTGTGTTTCCTATAGGGCCAGAACAGTGAGCTTGCTCAGAACAAAAGAACTGTGCTTCCTACACACGGGCCATATCTAGTTCAACTCTGCTTAGGAAACTGACAAGAACAGTAGCTCCTGTTCAGTCCAATACACTGTACTTGCGGGAAACAGACGCGAGTGCTATTTGCACTGTGTATGGCTATTGGAGCACAATAGTGACACGACTTACCAGAAAACAACTCTTGCTCGTAGGACCAGAAACTGCATGTGACTCAACTCCATTTATGACTGGGAAACATCGCTAGGTCGCCTTCCAAGAAACACACTCTGCTTTTGAGAAAAGAGCACTCTATACTCTACTGTGTTTCCTATGGTTTCCGAACAGTGAGCTTGCTCAGAACAAAAAAACTGTGCTTCCTACACATGGCCATAACTAGTTCAACTCTGCTTAGGAAACTGACAAGAACATTAGCTCCTATTCTCTCCAATACACTGTACTTGCTGGGAACAGACACGAGTGCTATTTGCACTGTGTATGGCAATATGAGCACAATAGTGACTTTCCTTACCAGAAAACAACTCTTGCTCATTGGACCGGAAACTGCCTGTGATTGAACTCCATTTAGGACTAGGAAACAAATGCTAGCTTGCCTTACAAGAAACACACTCTGCTTTAGAGAAAAGAGCACTCTTCTACTCTACTGTGTTTCCTATAGGGCCAGAACAGTGATCTTGCTCAGAACAAAAGAACTGTGCTTCTTACACACACGGCCATATCTAGTTCACCTCTGCTTAGGAACCTGACAAGAACAGTAGATCCTCTTCAGTCCAATACACTGTACAAGCTGGGAACAGACGCCAGTGCTATTTGCCCTGTGTATGAAAATGGGAGCACAATAGTGACTCTTCTTACCAGAAAACAACTCTTGCTTGTAGGACCAGAAACTGCATGTGATTCAACTCCATTTAGGACTGGGAAACAAACGCTAGCCCGGCTCGCCTTACAGGAAACACACTCTGCTTTTGAGAAAAGAGCACTCTTGGACTCTACTGTGTTTCCAATGGGGTCCAAACAGTGAGCTTGCTCAGAACAAAAGAACTGTGCTTCCTACACACACGGATCATATCTAGTTCAACTCTGCTGAGGAAACTGACAAGAACAGTAGATCCTCTTCAGTCCAATACACTGTACATGCTGGGAACAGACACCAGTGCTATTTGCCCTGTGTATGACAATGGGAGAACAATAGTGACTCTTCTTACCAAAAAACAACTCTTTCTCATAGTACCAGAAATTGCATGTGATTCAACTCCATTTAGGACTGGGAAACAAACGCTAGCTCGGCTCGCCTTATAAGAAACACACTCTGCTTTTGAGAAAAGAGCACTCTTCTACTCTACTGTGTTTCCTATGGTGTCTGAACAGTGAGCTTGCTCAGAACAAAAGAACTGTGCTTACTACACACACGGGCCATATCTGGTTCAACTCTGCTTAGGAAACTGACAAGAACAGTAGCTCCTCTTCAGTCCAATACACTGTACTTGCTGGGAACAGACGCAAGTGCTATTTGCACTGTGTATGGCAATGGGAGCACAATAGTGACTCTTCTTACCAGAAAACAACTCTTACTCGTAGGACCAGAAACTGCATGGGATTCAACTCCATTTCTGATTGGGAAGTAAATACTAGCTCGCCTTTCAAGGAACACAATCTAATTTTGAGAAAAGAGCACTCATCTACTCTACTGTGTTTCCTATGGTGTCCGCACAGTGTGCTTTCTCAGAAAAAAAGAACTGTGTTTCCTACACACACGGGCCATATCTAGTTCAACTCCTCTTAGGAAAATGACAAGAACAGTAGCTCCTCTTCAGTCCAATACACTGTACTTGCTGGGAACAGACGCGAGTGCTATTTGCACTATGTATGGCAATGGGAGCGCAATAGTGACTTTCCTTACCAGAAAACAACTCTTGCTCATAGGACCAGAAACTGCAAGTGATTCAACTCCATTTAGTACTGGGAAACAAACGCTAGCTCGCCTTACAAGAAACACACTCTGCTTTTGAGAAAAGAGCACTCTTCTACTCCACTGTGTTTCCTAAAAGGCCAGAACATTGAGCTTGATCAGAACAAGAGAACTGTAGCTCCTACACACACGGGCCATATCTAGTTCAACTCTGCTTAGGAAACTGACAAGAACAGTAGCTCCTCTTCTGTCCAATACACTGTACTTGCTGGGAACAGAAGCAAGTGCTATTTGAACTGTGTATGTCAATGAGATCGCAATAGTCACTTTCCCTACCAAAAAACATCTCTTGCTTGTAGGACCAGAAACTGCATGTGATTCAACTCCATTTAGGTCTGGGAAACAAACGCTAGCTCACCTTACAAGAACCACACTCTGCTTTAGAGAAAAGATCACTCTTCTACTCTACTGTGTTTCCTATGGGGTCCGAACAGTGAGCATGCTCAGAACAAAAGAACAGTGCTTCCTACATACACGGCCATATCTAGTTCATTTCTGCTTAGGAACCTGAGAAGAACAGTAGATTCTCTTCAGTCAAATACACTGTCCACGCTGGGAACCGACGCCAGTGCTATTTGCCCTGTGTATGACAATGGGAGCGCAATAGTGACTCTTCTTACCAGAAAACAACTCTTGCTCGTAGGATCAGAAACTGCATGTGATTCAACTCCATATAGGACTGGGAAACAAACGCTAGCTCGCCTTACAAGAAACACTCTCTGCTTTTTAGAAAAGAGCACTCATCTACGCTACTGTGTTTCCTATGGGGTCCGAACAGTGAGCTTGCTCAGAACAAAAGAACTGTGCTTCCTACACACACGGCCATATCTAGTTCAATTTTGCTTAGGAACCTGGCAAGAACAGTAGATCCTCTTCAGTCCAATACACTGTACTTGCTGGGAAAAGACGCGAGTGCTATTTGCCCTGTGTATGGCAATGGGAGCGCCATAGTGACTTTCCTTACCAGAAAAAAACTCTTGTTCATAGGACCAGAAACTGCATGTGATTCAACTCCATTTAGGACTGGGAAACAAACGCTAGCTCTCCTTACAAGAAACACACTCTGCTTTAGAGAAAAGAGCACTCTTCTACTCTACTGTGTTTCCTATAGGGCCAGAACAGTGAGCTTGCTCAGAAGAAAAGAACTGTGCTTCCTACACACACCGACCATATCTAATTCAACTCTGCTTAAGAAACTGACAAGAACAGTAGCTCCACTTCAGTCCGATACACTGTATTTGCTGGGAACAGACGCGAGATCTATTTGCACTGTGTATGGCAATGTGAGCACAATAGTGACTTTCCTTACCAGAAAACAACTCTTGCTCGTAGGAACAGAAACTGCATGGGATTCAACTGCATTTAGGACTGGGAAACAAATGCTAGCTCGCCTTACAAGAAACACACTCTGCTTTTGAGAAAAGAGCACAATTCTACTCTACTGTGTTTCCTATGAGGTCCGAACTGTGAGCTTGCTCAGAACAAAAGAACTGTGCTTCCTACACACAGCGATTATATCTAGTTCAACTCTGCTTAGGAAACTGACAAGAACAGTAGATCCTCTTCAGTCCAATACACTGTATTTGCTGGGAACAGACGCGAGTGCTATTTGCACTGTGTATGGCAATGGGAGCTCAATAGTTACTTTCCTTACCAGAAAACAACTCTTGCTCGTAGGATCAGAAACTGCATGTGATTCAACTCCATATAGGACTGGGAAACAAACGCTAGCTCGCCTTACAAGAAACACTCTCTGCTTTTTAGAAAAGAGCACTCATCTACGCTACTGTGTTTCCTATGGGGTCCGAACAGTGAGCTTGCTCAGAACAAAAGAACTGTGCTTCCTACACACACGGCCATATCTAGTTCAATTTTGCTTAGGAACCTGGCAAGAACAGTAGATCCTCTTCAGTCCAATACACTGTACTTGCTGGGAAAAGACGCGAGTGCTATTTGCCCTGTGTATGGCAATGGGAGCGCCATAGTGACTTTCCTTACCAGAAAAAAACTCTTGTTCATAGGACCAGAAACTGCATGTGATTCAACTCCATTTAGGACTGGGAAACAAACGCTAGCTCTCCTTACAAGAAACACACTCTGCTTTAGAGAAAAGAGCACTCTTCTACTCTACTGTGTTTCCTATAGGGCCAGAACAGTGAGCTTGCTCAGAAGAAAAGAACTGTGCTTCCTACACACACCGACCATATCTAATTCAACTCTGCTTAAGAAACTGACAAGAACAGTAGCTCCACTTCAGTCCGATACACTGTATTTGCTGGGAACAGACGCGAGATCTATTTGCACTGTGTATGGCAATGTGAGCACAATAGTGACTTTCCTTACCAGAAAACAACTCTTGCTCGTAGGAACAGAAACTGCATGGGATTCAACTGCATTTAGGACTGGGAAACAAATGCTAGCTCGCCTTACAAGAAACACACTCTGCTTTTGAGAAAAGAGCACAATTCTACTCTACTGTGTTTCCTATGAGGTCCGAACTGTGAGCTTGCTCAGAACAAAAGAACTGTGCTTCCTACACACAGCGATTATATCTAGTTCAACTCTGCTTAGGAAACTGACAAGAACAGTAGATCCTCTTCAGTCCAATACACTGTATTTGCTGGGAACAGACGCGAGTGCTATTTGCACTGTGTATGGCAATGGGAGCTCAATAGTTACTTTCCTTACCAGAAAACAACCCTTGCTCGTAGGAACAGAAACTGCATGGGATTCAACTCCATTTAGGACTGGGAAACAAACGCTAGCTTGCCTTACAAGAAACACACTCTGCTTTTGAGAAAAGAGCACAATTCTACTCTACTGTGTTTCCTATGGGGTCCGAACAGTGAGCTTGCTCAGAACAAAAGGACTGTGCTTCCTACACACACGGCCATATCTAGTTCAAGTCTGCTTAGGAACCTGACAAGAACAGTAGAACCTCTTCAGTCCAATACACTGTACTTGCTGGGAACAGATGCCCGTGCTATTTGTCCAGTGTATGGCAATGGCAGCGCAATAGTGACTCTTCTTACCAGAAAACAACTCTTGCTCGTAGGACCAGAAACTGCATGTGATTACACTCCATTTAGGACTGGGAAACAAACGCTAGCTCGCCTTACAAGAAACACACTCTGCGTTTGAGAAAAGAGCACTCTTCTACTCTACTGTGTTTCCTATAGGGCCAGAACAGTGAGCTTGCTCAGAAGAAAAGAACTGTGCTTCCTACACATGGGCCATATCTAGTTCAACTCTGCTTAGGAAACTGACAAGAACAGAAGCTCCTCTTCAGTCTGAAACACTGTACTTGCTGAGAACAGACGCGAGTGCTCTGTGCACTGTGTATGGCAATTGGAGCACAGTAGTGACTCGTCTTACCAGAAAACAACTCTTGCTCATAGGACCAAAAACTGCATGTGACTCAACTCCATTTAGGACTGGGAAACAAACTCTAGCTCACCTTACAAGAAACACACTCTGCTTTAGAGAAAAGAGCACTCTTCTACTCTACTGTGTTTCCTATAGGGCCAGAACAGTTAGCTTGCTCAGAACAAATGAACTGTGCTTCCTAGACACACGGGCCATATCTAGTTCAACTCTGCTTAGGAAACTGAGAAGAATAGTAGCTCCTCTTCAGTCCAATACACTGTACTTGCTGGGAACAGACGCATGTGCTATTTGCACTGTGTATGGCAATGGGAGCACAATAGTGACTTTCCTTACCAGAAAACAACTCTTGGTCGTAGGACCAGAAACTGCATGTGATTCAACTCCATTTAGGACTTGGAAACAAACACTAGCTCACCTTACAAGAAACACACTCTGCTTTTGAGAAAAGAGCACAATTCTACTCTACTGTGTTTCCTATGGGGTCCGAACAGTGAGCTTGCTCAGAACAAAAGAACTGTGCTTCCTACACACACCGACCATATCTAGTTCAACTCTGCTTAGGAACCTGACAAGAACAGTAGCTCCTCTTCAGTCCGATACACTGTATTTGCAGGGAACAGACGCGAGTGCTATTTGCACTGTGTATGGCAATGGGAGCTCAATAGTTACTTTCCTTACCAGAAAACAACTCTTGCTCGTAGGAACAGAAACTGCATGGGATTCAACTCCATTTAGGACTGGGAAACAAACGCTAGCTCGCCTTACAAGAAACACACTCTGCTTTTAAGAAAAGAGCACTCTTCTACTCTACTGTTTTTCCTATAGGGCCAGAACAGTGAGCTTGCTCAGAACAAAAGAACTGTGCTTCCTACACACAAGGCCATATCTAGTTCAAGTCTGATTAGGAACCTGACAACAACAGTAGATCCTCTTTCGTCTAATACACTGTACTTGCTTGGAAAAGACGCCAGTGCTATTTGTCCTGTGTATGGCAATGGCAGCGAAATAGTGACTATTCATACCAAAAAAAATCTCTTGATTGTAGGACCAGAAACTCCATGTGATTCAACTCCATTTAGGACTGGGAAACAAACGCTAGCTCGCCTTACAAGAAACACACTCTGCTTTTGAGAAAAGAGCACTATGCTACTCTACTGTGTTTACTATGAGGTCCGAACAGTGAGCTTGCTCAGAACAAAAAAAAACGTGATTCCTACACACACTGCCACACCTAGTTCAATTCTGCTTAAGAACCTGAGAAGAAAAGTAGATCCTCTTCAGTCAAATACACTGTACTGCTGGGAACAGACAACAGTGCTATTTGTCCTGTGTATGGCGATGGCAGCGCAATAGTGACTCTTCTTACCATAAAACAACTCTTGCTCGCAGGACCAGAAACTGCATGTGATTCAACTCCAATTTGGACTGGGAAACAAACGCTAGCTCGCCTTACAAGAAACACACTCTGCTTTAGAGAAAAGAGCACTCTTCTACTCTACTGTGTTTCCTATGGTGTCCAAACAGTGAGCTTGCTCAGAACAAAAGAACTGTGCTTCCTACACACACGGACCATATCTAGTTCAGCTCTGCTTAGGAAACTGACAAGAACAGTAGCTCCTCTTCATTCCAATATACTGTACTTGCTGGGAACAGACGCCAGGGCTATTTGTCCTGTGTAGGGCAATGGCAGCGCAATAATGACTCTTCTTACCAGAAAACAACTCTTGCTCGTAGGACCAGAAACTGCATGGGATTCAACTCCATTTAGGACTGGGAAACAAACGCTAGCTCGCCTTACAAGAAACACACTCTGCTTTTGAGAAAAGAGGACTCTTCTACTCTACTGAGTTTCCTATGGGGTCCAAACAGTGAGCTTGCTCAGAACAAAAGAACTCTGCTTCCTACACACACCGACCATATCTAGTTCAACTCTGCTTAGGAAACTGACAAGAACAGTAGCTCCTATTCAGTCTAATACACTGTACTTCCTGGGAACAGACGCGAGTGCTATTTGCACTGTGTATGGCAATGGGAGCTCAATAGTTACTCTCCTTACCAGAAAACAACTCTTGCTCATAGGACCAGAAACTGCATGGGATTCAACTCCATTTAGGACTGGGAAACAAACGCTAGCTCGCCTTACAAGAAACACAATCTGCTTTAGAGAAAAGAGCACTCTTTTACTCTACTGTGTTTCCTATAGGGCCAGAACAGTGAGCTTGCTCAGAACAAAAGAATTGTGCTTCCTACACACGGGTCATATCTAGTTCAACTCTGCTTAGGAAACTGACAAGGACAGTAGCTCCTATTCAGTCCAATACACTGTACTTGCTGGGAACAGACGCGAGTGCTATTTGCACTGTGTATTGCATTTGGAGCACAATAGTGACTCTTCTTACCAGAAAACAACTCTTGCTCGTAGGACAAAAAACTGCCTGTGACTCAACTCCATTTAGGACTGGGAAACAAACGTGAGCTCGCCTTACAAGAAACACACTCTGCTTTTGAGAAAAGAGCACTATGCTACTCTACTGTGTTTACTATGAGGTCCGAACAGTGAGCTTGCTCAGAACAAAAAAAAACGTGATTCCTACACACACTGCCACACCTAGTTCAATTCTGCTTAAGAACCTGAGAAGAAAAGTAGATCCTCTTCAGTCAAATACACTGTACTGCTGGGAACAGACAACAGTGCTATTTGTCCTGTGTATGGCGATGGCAGCGCAATAGTGACTCTTCTTACCATAAAACAACTCTTGCTCGCAGGACCAGAAACTGCATGTGATTCAACTCCAATTTGGACTGGGAAACAAACGCTAGCTCGCCTTACAAGAAACACACTCTGCTTTAGAGAAAAGAGCACTCTTCTACTCTACTGTGTTTCCTATGGTGTCCAAACAGTGAGCTTGCTCAGAACAAAAGAACTGTGCTTCCTACACACACGGACCATATCTAGTTCAGCTCTGCTTAGGAAACTGACAAGAACAGTAGCTCCTCTTCATTCCAATATACTGTACTTGCTGGGAACAGACGCCAGGGCTATTTGTCCTGTGTAGGGCAATGGCAGCGCAATAATGACTCTTCTTACCAGAAAACAACTCTTGCTCGTAGGACCAGAAACTGCATGGGATTCAACTCCATTTAGGACTGGGAAACAAACGCTAGCTCGCCTTACAAGAAACACACTCTGCTTTTGAGAAAAGAGGACTCTTCTACTCTACTGTGTTCCCTATGGGGTCCAAACAGTGAGCTTGCTCAGAACAAAAGAACTGTGCTTCCTAAACACGCGGGCCATATCTAGTTCAACTCTGCTTAGGAAACTGACAAGAACAGTAGCTCCTCTTCAGTCCAATACACTGTACTTGCTGGGAACAGACGCGAGTGCTATTTGCACTGTGTATGGCAATGGGAGCGCAATAGAGACTTTCCTTACCAAAAAACAACTCTTGATCGTAGGACCAGAAACTGCATGTGATTCAACTCCATATAGGTCTAGGAAACAAATTCTAGCTCGCCTTACAAGAAACACAATCTGCTTTTGAGAAAAGAGCACTCTTCTACTCTACTGTGTTTCCTATAGGGCCAGAACAGTGAGCTTGCTCAGAACAAAACAACTGTGCTTCCTACACACATGGCCATATCTAGTTCAACTCTGCTTAGGAACCTGACAAGAACAGTAGATCTTCTTCAGTCCAATACACTGTACATGCTGGGAACAGACGCGTGTGCTATTGGCCCTTTGTATGACAATGGGAGCACAATAGTGACTCTTCTTACCAGAAAACAACTCTTGCTCGTAGGACCAGAAACTGCATGTCATTCGTCTCCATTTAGGAGTGGGATACAAACACTAACTCGACTTACAAGAAACACACTCTGATTTAGAGAAAAAAGCACTCTTCTACTCTATTGTGTTTCCTAAGATGTCCGAACAGTGAACTTGCTCAGAACAAAAGAACTGTGCTTCCTACACACACGGCCATATCTAGTTCAATTCTGCTTAGGAACCTGACAAGAACAGTAGATCCTCTTCAGTCCAATACACTGTACTGCTGGGAACAGACAACAGTGCTATTTGTCCTGTGTATGGCAATGGCAGCACAATAGTGACTCTTCTTACCATAATACAACTCTTGCTCGTAGGACCAGAAACTGCATGTGATTCAACTCCATTTAGGACTGGGAAACAAACGCTAGCTCGCCTTACAAGAAACACACTCTGCTTTAGAGAAAAGAACACTCTTCTACTCTACTGTGTTTACTATAGGGCCAGAACAGTGAGCTTGCTCAGAAAAAAAGAACTGAGCTTCCTACACTCGGGCCATATCTAGTTCAACTCTGCTTAGGATACTGACAAGAACAGTAGCTCCTCTTCAGTCCGATACACTGTACTACCTGGGAACAGACGGGACTGCTATTTGCACTGTGTATGGCTATTGGAGCACAGTAGTGACTCGTCTTACCAGAAAACAACTCTTGCTCGTAGGAGAAAAAACTGCATGTGACTCAACTCCATTTAAGACTGGGAAACAAACGCTAGCTCACCTTCCAAGAAACACACTCTGCTTTTGAGAAAAGAGCACTCTTCTACTCTACTGTGTTTCCTATGGGTTCCGAACAGTGAGCTTGCTCAGAACAAAAAAACTGTGCTTCCTACACACACGGCCATATCTAGTTCAAGTCTGCTTAGGAACCTGACAAGAACAGTAGATCCTCTTCAGTCCAATACACTGTACTTGCCGGGAAAACACGCCAGTGTTATTTGTCCTGTGTATGGCAAAGGCAGCGCAATAGTGACTCTTCTTACCAGAAAACAACTCTTGCTTGTAGGACCAGAAACTGCATGTGATTCAACTCCATTTACGACTGGGAAACAAACGCTAGCTCGCCCTACAAGAAACACGCTCTGCTTTGAGAAAAGAGCACTCTTCTACTCTACTATGTTTCCTATGGGGTCCAAACAGTGAGCTTGCTCAGAACAAAAGAACTGTGCTTCCTACACATGCGGGACATATCTCGTTCAACTCTGCTTAGGAAACTGACAAGAACAGTAGCTCCTATTCAGTCCGATACACTGTACTTGCTGGGAACAGACATGAGTGCTATTTGCACTGTGTATGGCAATGGGAGCGCAATAGTGACTTTCCTTACCAGAAAACAACTCTTGTTCGTAGGACCAGAAACTGCATGGGATTCAACTATATATAGGACTGGAAAACAAATGCTAGCTCCCCTTACAAGAAACACAATCTGCTTTTGAGAAAAGAGCACTCTTCTACTCTACTGTGATTCCTATAGGGCCAGACAGTGAGCTTGCTCAGAACAAAAGAACTGTGCTTCCTACACACACGGTCATATCTAGTTCAACTCTGCTTAGGAAACTGACAAGAACAGTAGCTCCTATTCAGTCCAATACACTGTAATTGCTGGGAACAGACGCGAGTGCTATTTGCACTGTGTATGGCAATGGGAGCGCAATAGTGACTTTCCTTACCAGAAAACAACTCTTGCTCGTAGGACCAGAAACTGCATGTGATTCAACTCCATTTAGGACTGGGAAACAAATGCTAGCTCGCCTTACATGAAACACACTCTGCTTTTGAGAAAAGAGCACTCCTACTCTACTGTGTTTCCTATGGGGTCCAAAGAGTGAACCAGCTCAGAACAAAAGAACTGTGCTTCCCACACAAGGACTATATCTAGTTCAACTGTGCTGAGGAAACTGACAAGAACAGTAGCTCCTAATCAGTCCAATTCACTGTACTTGAAGGGAACAGACGCGAGTACTATTTGCACTGTGTATGGCATTTGGAGCACAATAGTGACTCTTCTTACCATAATACAACTCTTGCTCGTAGGACCAGAAACTGCATGTGATTCAACTCCATTTAGGACTGGGAAACAAACGCTAGCTCGCCTTACAAGAAACACACTCTGCTTTAGAGAAAAGAGCACTATTCTACTCTACTGTGTTTACTATAGGGCCAGAACAGTGAGCTTGCTCAGAATAAAAGAACTGTGCTTCCTACACTCGGGCCATATCTAGTCAAATCTGCTTAGGAAACTGACAAGAACAGTAGCTCCTCTTCAGTCCG
The DNA here is from genome assembly GCF_949786415.1 of Peromyscus eremicus. Lineage (NCBI taxonomy): Eukaryota > Metazoa > Chordata > Mammalia > Rodentia > Cricetidae > Peromyscus > Peromyscus eremicus. The sequence continues at coordinate 59,637 of NW_026735676.1, forward strand.
ATACACTGTACTTCCTGGGAACAGACGGGACTGCTATTTGCACTGTGTATGGCTATTGGAGCACAATAGTGACTCATCTTACCAGAAAAAAACTGTTGCTCGTAGGACAAAAAACTGCATGTGACTCAACTCCATTTAGGACTGGGAAACAAACGCTAGCTCACCTTCCAAGAAACACACTCTGCTTTTGAGAAAAGAGCACTCTTCTACTCTACTGTGTTTCCTATAGGGCCAGAACAGTGAGCTGTTTCAGAACAAAAAAACTGTGCTTCCTACACACACGGCCATATCTAGTTAAGTCTGCCTAGGAACCTGACAAGAAAAGTAGATCCTCTTCAGTCCAATACACTGTACTTGCTGGGAAAACACGCCAGTGTTATTTGTCCTGTGTATGGCAAAGGCAGCGCAATAGGGACTCTTCTTACCAGAAAACAACTCTTGCTTGTAGGACCAGAAACTGCATGTGATTCAACTCCATTTAGGACTGGGAAACAAACGCTAGCTCGCCCTACAAGAAACACACTCTGCTTTGAGAAAAGAGCACTCTTCTACTCTACTGTGTTTCCTATGAGGTCCAAAAAGTGAGCTTCCTCAGAACAAAAGAACTGTGCTTCCTACACACGCGGGACATATCTCGTTCAACTCTGCTTAGGAAACTGACAAGAACAGTAGCTCCTATTTAGTCCGATACACTGTACTTGCTGGGAACAAACGTGAGTGCTATTTGCACTGTGTATGGCAATGGGAGCACAATAGTGACTTTCCTTACCAGAAAACAACTCTTGTTCGTAGGAATAGAAACTGCATGGGATTCAACTCCATATAGGACTGGAAAACAAATGCTAGCTCCCCTTACAAGAAACACAATCTGCTTTTGAGAAAAGAGCACTCTTCTACTCTACTGTGATTCCTATAGGGCCTGACAGTGAGCATGCTCAGAACAAAAGAACTGTGCTTCCTACACACACGGTCATATCTAGTTCAACTCTGCTTAGGAAACTTACAAGAACAGTAGCTCCTATTAAGTCCAATACACTTTAATTGCTGGGAACAGATGCGAGTACTATTTGCACTGTGTATGGCATTTGGAGCACAATAGTGACTCTTCGTACCAGAAAACAACTCTTGCTCGTAGAACCAAAAACTGCATGTGTCTCAAGTCCATTTTGGACTGGGAAACAAACGCGAGCTCACCTTACAAGAAAAAACACTCTGCTTTAGATAAAAGAGCACTCTTCTACTCTACTGTGTTTCCTATGGGGTCCAAACAGTGAGCTTTCTCAGAACAAAAGAACTGTGCTTCCTACACACACGGGCCATATCTAGTTCAACTCTGCTTAGGATACTGACAAGAACAGTAGCTCCTCTTCAGTCCGATACACTGTACTTGCTGGGAACAGACGCGAGTGCTATTTGCACTGTGTATGGCAATGGGAGCACAATAGTGACTTCCTTACCAGAAACCAACTCTTGCTCGTAGGACCAGAAACTGCATGTGATTCAACTCCATTTAGGACTGGGAAACAAACGCTAGCTCGCCTTACAAGAAACACAATCTGCTTTTGAGAAAAGAGCACTCTTCTACTCTACTGTGTTTCCTATAGGGCCAGAACAGTGAGCTTGCTGAGAACAAAAGAACTGTGCTTCCTACACACATGGACCATATCTAGTTCAACTCTGCTTAGGAACCTGACAAGAACAGTAGCTCCTATTCAGTCCGATACACTGTACTTGCTGGGAACAGACGCGATTGCTATTTGCACTGTATATGGCATTTGGAGCGCAACAGTGACTCTTCTTACCAGAAAACAACTCTTGCTAGTAGGACCAAAAACTGCATGTGACTCAACTCCATTTAGGACTGGGAAACAAACACGAGCTCGCCTTACAAGAAACACACTCTGTTTTTAAGAAAAGTGCACTCTTCTACTCTACTGTGTTTCCTATAGGGCCAGAACAGTGAGCTTGCTCAGAACATAAGAACTGTGCTTCCTACACACACGGGCCTTATCTAGTTCAACTCTGCTTAGGAAACTGACAAGAACAGTAGCTTCTCTTCAGTCTGATACACTGTACTTGCTGGGAACAGACACATGTGCTATTTGCACTGTGTATGGCAATGGGAGCGCAATAGTAACTTTCCTTACCAGAAAACAACTCTTGCTCATAGGACCAGAAACTGCATGTGATTCCACTCCATTTAGGACTGCAAAACAAACGCTAGCTCGCCTTACAAAAAACACACTCTGCTTTAGAGAAAAGAGCACTCTTCTACTCTACTGTGTTTCCTATGGGGTCCAAACAGTGAGCTTGCTCAGAAGAAAAGAACTGTGCTTCCTACACACACGGACCACATCTAGTTCACCTCTGCTTAGGAAACTGACAAGAACAGTAGCTCCTTTTCAGTCCAATACACTGTACTTGCTGGGAACAGACGCCAGTGCTATTTGTCCTGTGTATGGCAATGGCAGCGCAATAGTGACTCTTCATACCTTAAAACAACTCTTGCTCGTAGGACCAGAAACTGCATGTGATTCAACTCCATTTAGGACTGGGAAACAAACGCGAGCTCGCCTTACAAGAAACACACTCGGCTTTATTGAAAAGAGCACTCTTCTACTCTACTGTGTTTCCTATAGGGCCAGAACAGTGAGCTTGCTCAGAACAAAAGAACTGTGCTTCCTACACACGGGCCATATCTAGTTCAACTCTGCTTAGGAAACTGACAAGAACAGTAGCTCCTGTTCAGTCCAATACACTGTACTTGCGGGAAACAGACGCGAGTGCTATTTGCACTGTGTATGGCTATTGGAGCACAATAGTGACACGACTTACCAGAAAACAACTCTTGCTCGTAGGACCAGAAACTGCATGTGACTCAACTCCATTTATGACTGGGAAACATCGCTAGGTCGCCTTCCAAGAAACACACTCTGCTTTTGAGAGAAGAGCACTCTATACTCTACTGTGTTTCCTATGGTTTCCAAACAGTGAGCTTGCTCAGAACAAAAAAACTGTGCTTCCTACACATGGCCATAACTAGTTCAACTCTGCTTAGGAAACTGACAAGAACATTAGCTCCTATTCTCTCCAATACACTGTACTTGCTGGGAACAGACACGAGTGCTATTTGCACTGTGTATGGCAATATGAGCACAATAGTGACTTTCCTTACTAGAAAACAACTCTTGCTCATTGGACCGGAAACTGCCTGTGATTGAACTCCATTTAGGACTAGGAAACAAATGCTAGCTTGCCTTACAAGAAACACACTCTGCTTTAGAGAAAAGAGCACTCTTCTACTCTACTGTGTTTCCTATAGGGCCAGAACAGTGATCTTGCTCAGAACAAAAGAACTGTGCTTCTTACACACACGGCCATATCTAGTTCACCTCTGCTTAGGAACCTGACAAGAACAGTAGATCCTCTTCAGTCCAATACACTGTACAAGCTGGGAACAGACGCCAGTGCAATTTGCCCTGTGTATGAAAATGGGAGCACAATAGTGACTCTTCTTACCAGAAAACAACTCTTGCTTGTAGGACCAGAAACTGCATGTGATTCAACTCCATTTAGGACTGGGAAACAAACGCTAGCCCGGCTCGCCTTACAAGAAACACACTCTGCTTTTGAGAAAAGAGCACTCTTGGACTCTACTGTGTTTCCAATGGGGTCCAAACAGTGAGCTTGCTCAGAACAAAAGAACTGTGCTTCCTACACACACGGATCATATCTAGTTCAACTCTGCTGAGGAAACTGACAAGAACAGTAGATCCTCTTCAGTCCAATACACTGTACATGCTGGGAACAGACACCAGTGCTATTTGCCCTGTGTATGACAATGGGAGAACAATAGTGACTCTTCTTACCAAAAAACAACTCTTTCTCATAGTACCAGAAATTGCATGTGATTCAACTCCATTTAGGACTGGGAAACAAACGCTAGCTCGGCTCGCCTTATAAGAAACACACTCTGCTTTTGAGAAAAGAGCACTCTTCTACTCTACTGTGTTTCCAAAAGGGTCCAAACAGTGAGCTCGCTCAGAACAAAAGAACTGTGCTTCCTACACACACGGCCATATCAAATCAACTCTACTTAGGAAACTGACAAGAACAGTAGCTCCTATTCAGTCCAATACACTGTACTTGCTGGGAACAGACGCGAGTGCTATTTGCACTGTGTATGGCAATATGGGCACAATAGTGATTTTCCTTACCAGAAAACAACTCTTGCTCATTGGACCGGAAACTGCCTGTGATTGAACTCCATTTAGGACTAGGAAACAAACGCTAGCTCGCCTTACAAGAAACACACTCTGCTTTTGAGAAAAGAGCACTCTTCTACTCTACTGTGTTTCCTATGAGGTCCGAACAGTGAGCTTGCTCAGAAAAAAAAAAACTGTGCTTCCTACACACACCACCATACGTAGGTCAATTCTGCTTAGGAACCTGACAAGAACAGTAGATCCTCTTCAGTCCAATACACTGTACTGCTGGGAACACACAACAGTGCTATTTGTCCTGTGTATGGCAATGGCAGCGCAATAGTGACTCTTTTTACCACAAAAAAACTCTTGCTCGTAGGACGAGCAACTGCATGGGATTCAACTCCATTTAGGACTGGGAAACAAACGCTAGCTCGCCTTACAAGAAACGCACTCTGCTTTTGAGAAAAGAGCACTCTTCTACTCTACTGTGTTTCCTGTAGGGCCAGAACAGTGAGCTTGCTCAGAACAAAAGAACTGTGCTTCCTACACACACGGCCATATCTAGTTCAATTCTGATTAGGAACCTGACAAGAACAGTAGATCCTCTTCAGTCCAATACACTGTACTTGCGAGGAACATAAGCCAGTGCTATTTGTCCTGTGCATGGCAATGGCAGCGCAATAGTGACTATTTTTACCATAAAACAACTCTTGCTCAAGGACCAGAAACTGCATGTGATTCAACTCCATTTAGGACTGGGAAACAAACGCGAGCTCGCCTTACAAGAAACACACTCTGCTTTTGAGAAAAGAGCACTCTTCTACTCTACTGTGTTTCCTGTAGGGCCAGAACAATGAGCTTGCTCAGAACAAAAGCACTCTTCTACTCTACTGTGTTTCCTGTAGGGCCAGAACAGTGAGCTTGCTCAGAACAAAAGAACTGTGCTTCCTACACACACGGCCATATCTAGTTCAATTCTGATTAGGAACCTGACAAGAACAGTAGATCCTCTTCAGTCCAATACACTGTACTTGCGAGGAACATAAGCCAGTGCTATTTGTCCTGTGCATGGCAATGGCAGCGCAATAGTGACTATTCTTACCATAAAACAACTCTTGCTCATAGGACCAGAAACTGCATGTGATTCAACTCCATTTAGGACTGGGAAACAAACGTGAGCTCACCTTACAAGAAAAACACTCTGCTTTAGAGAAAAGTGCACTCTTCTACTCTACTGTTTTTCCTATGGGGTCCAAACAGTGAGCTTGCTCAGAACAAAAGAACTGTGCTTCCTACACACACGGGCCATATATCGTTCAACTCTGCTTAGGAAACTGACAAGAACAGTAGCTCCTCTTCAGTCCGATACACTGTACTTGCTGGGAACAGACGCGAGTGCTATTTGCACTGTGTATGGCAATGGGAGCACAATAGTGACTTCCTTACCAGAAAACAACTCTTGCCCGTTGGACCAGAAACTGTATGTGATTCAACTCCATTTAGGACTGGGAAACAAACGCTAGCTCGCCTTACAAGAAACACACTCTGCTTTTGAGAAAAGAGCACTCTTCTACTCTACTGTGTTTACTATAGGGCCAGAACACTGAGCTTGCTGAGAACAAAAGAACTGTGCATCCTACACACACGGACCATATCTAGTTCAACTCTGCTTAGGAAACTGACAAGAACAGTAGCTCCTATTCAGTCCAATACACTGTACTTGCTGGGAATAGACGCGAGTGCTATTTGCACTGTGTATGGCTATAGGAGCACAATAGTGACTCGTCTTACCAGAAAACAACTCTTGCTTGTAGGACAAAAAACTGCATGTGACTCAACTCCATTTAGGACTGGGAAACAAACGCTAGCTCACCTTCCAAGAAACACACTCTTCTTTTGAGAAAAGAGCAGTCTTCTACTCTACTGTTTCCTATGTGTTCCGAACAGTGAGCTTGCTCAGAACAAAAAAACTGTGCTTCCTACAAACACTGCAATATCTAGTTCAAGTCTGCTTAGGAACCTGACAAGAACAGTAGATCCTCTTCAGTCCGATACACTGTACTTGCTGGGAACAGATGGGAGGGCTATTTGCACTGTGTATGGCAATGGGAGCGCAATAGTGACTTTCCTTACCAGAAAACAACTCTTGCTCATAGGACCAGAAACTGCATGTGATTCAACTTCATTTAGGACTGGGAAACAAATGCTAGCTCGCCTTACATGAAACACACTCTGCTTTTGAGAAAAGAGCACTCTTCTACTCTACTGTGTTTCCTATGGGGTCCAAACAGTGAGCTTGCTCAGAACAAAAGAACTGTGATTCCTACACACACGGGCCATATCTAGTTCAACTCTGCTTAGGAAACTGACAAAAACAGTAGCTCCTCTTCAGTCCAATACACTGTACTTGCTCGGAACCGACGCGAGTGCTATTTGCCCTGTGTATGGCAATTGGAGCACAATAGTGACTCGTCTTACCAGAAAACAACTCTTGCTCGTAGGACAGAAAACTGCATGTGATTCCACTCCATTTAGGACTGAGAAACAAACGCTAGTTCGCCTTAAAAGTAACACACTCTGCTTTAGAGAAAAGAGCACTCTTCTACTCTACTGTATTTCCTATGGGGTCCAAACAGTGAGCTTGCTCAGAACAAAAGAACTGTGCTTCCTACACACACGGGCCATATCTAGTTCAACTCTGCTTAGGAAACTGACAAGAACAGTAGCTCCTCTTCAGTCCAATACACTGTATTTGCTCGGAACAGACGCGAGTGCTATTTGCACTGTGTATGGCAATTGGAGCACAATAGTGACTCGTCTTACCAGAAAACAACTCTTGCTCGTAGGACCTGAAACTGCATGTGATTCAACTCCATTTAGGACTGGGAAACAAACGCTAGCTCGCCTTACAAGAAACACACTCTGCTTTTGAGAAAGAGCACTGTTCTACTCTACTGTGTTTCCTATGTGGTTCAACCAGTGAGCTTGCTCAGAACAAAAGAACTGTGCTTCCTACACACAGGGCCATATCTAGTTCAATTCTGCTTAGGAACCTGACAAGTACAGTAGATCCTCTTCCGTCCAATACACTGTACTTGCTGCGAAAAGACGCCAGTGCTATTTGTCCTGTGTATGGCAATGGCAGCGCAATAGTGACTCTTCTTACCAGAAAACAACTCTTGTTTGTAGGACCAGAAACTGCATGTGATTCAACTCCATATTGGCCTGGGAAACAAACGCTAGCTCGCCTTACAAGAAACACACTCTGCTTTTGAGAAAAGAGCACTCTTCTACTCTACTATGTTTCCTATAGGGCCAGAACAGTGAGCTTGCTCAGAACAAAAGAACTGTGCTTCCTACACACACGGCCATATCTAGTTCAATTCTGCTTAGGAACCTGACAAGAACAGTAGATCCTCTTCAGTCCAATAAACTGTGCATGCTGGGAACAGACGCGAGTGCTATTTGCCCTGTGTATGACAATGGGAGCACAATAGTGACTCTTCTTAGCAGAAAACAACTCTTGCTCGTAGGACCAGAAACTGCATTTGATGCAACTCCTTTTAGGACTGGGAAACAAATGCTAGCTCGCCTTACAAGAAACATACTCTGATTTAGAGAAAAAAGCACTCTTCTACTCTATTGTGTTTCCTAAGAGGTCCGAACAGTGAACTTGCTCAAATCAAAAGAACAGTGCTTCCTACACACACGGCCATATCTAGTTCAATTCTGCTTAGGAACCTGACAAGAACAGTACATCCTCTTCAGTCCAATATACTGTACTTGCTGGGAACAGACTCCAGTGCTATTTGTCCTGTGTATGGCAATGGCAGCGCAATATTTACTATTCTTACCATAAAACAACTCTTGACAATAGGACCAGAAACTGCATGGGACTCAACTCCATTTAGGACTGGGAAACAAACGCTAGCTCTCCTTACAAGAAACACACTCTGCTTTTGAGAAAAGAGCACTCTTCTACACTACTGTGTTTCCTATGGGGTCCAAACAGTTAGCTTGCTCAGAACAAAAGAACTGTGCTTCCTACATACACCGACCATATCTAGTTCAACTCTCCTTAGGAAACTGACAAGAACATTAGCTCCTATTTAGTCCAATACACTGTACTTGCTGGGAAGAGACGCGAGTGCTATTTGCACTGTGTATGGCAATGGGAGCACAATAGTAACTTTCCTTACCAGAAAACAACTCTTGCTCATAGGACCGGAAACTGCCTGTGATTGAACTCCAATTAGGGCTAGGAAACAATTGCTAGCTTGCCTTACAAGAAACACACTCTGCTTTTGAGAAAAGAGCAAAATTCAACTCTACTGTGTTTCCTGTGGGGTCCGAACTGTGAGCTTGCTCAGAACAAAAGAACTGTGCTTCCTACACACACGGCCATATCTAGTTCAATTCTGCTTAGGAACCTGACAAGAACAGTAGATCCTCTTCAGTCCAATACACTGTACTTGCTGGGAACAGACGCCAGTGGAATTTGTCCTGTGTATGGTAATGGCAGCGCAATAGTGACTCTTCTTACCATAAAACAACTCTTGCTCGTAGGACCAGAAACTGCATGTGATTCAACTCCATTTAGGACTGGGAAACAAACGCTAGCTCGCCTTACAAGAAACACACTCTGCTTTATAGAAAGAGCACTCTTCCACTCTACTGTGTTTCCTGTAGGGCCAGAACAGTGAGCTTGCTCAGAACAAAAGAACTGTGCTTCCTACACACGGGCCATATCTAGTTCAACTCTGCTTAGGAAACTGACAAGAACAGTAGCTTTTATTCAGTCCAATACACTGTACTTGCTGGGAACAGACGCGAGTGCTGTTTGCACTGTGTATGGCAATTGAAGCGCAATAGTGACTCTTCTTACCAAAAAACAACTCTTGTTCGTAGGACCAAAAACTGCCTGTGACAACTCCATTTATGACTGGGAACCATCGCTAGCTCGCCTTCCAAGAAAAACACTCTGCTTTTGAGGAAAGAGCACTCTGTCCTCTACTGTGTTTACTATGGGTTCTGAACAGTGAGCTTGCTCAGAACAAAAAAACTTTGCTTCCTACACCCACGGCCATATCTAGTTCAAGTCTGCTTAGGTACCTGACAAGAACAGTAGATCCTCTTCCATCCAATACACTGTACTTGCAGGGAAAAGACCCCAGTGTTATTTGTCCTGTGTATGGAAATGGCAGCTCAATAGTGACTCTTCTTACCAGAAAACAACTCTTGCTTGTAGGACCAGAAACTGCATGTGATTCAACTCCATTTAGGACTGGGAAACAAACGCTAGCTCGCCTTACAAGAAACACACTCTGCTTTTGAGAAAAGAGCACTCTTCTACTCTACTGTGTTTCCTATGGTGTCCAAACAGTGAGCTTGCTCAGAACAAAAGAACTGTGCTTCCTAAACACGCGGGACATATCTCGTTCAACTCTGCTTAGGAAACTGACAAGAACAGTAGCGCCTCTTCAGTCCGATATACTGTACTTGCTGGGAACAGATGCGAGTGCTATTTGCACTGTTTAAGGCAATGGGAGCGCAATAGTGACTTTCCTTACCAAAAAACAACTCTTGCTCGTAGGACCAAAAACTGCATGTGATTCAACTCCATATAGAACTGGGAAACAAACGCTAGCTCGCCTTACAAGAAATACACTCTGCTTTTGAGAAAAGAGCACTCTTCTACTCTACTGTGTTTCCTATAGGGCCAGAACAGTGAGCTTGCTCAGAACGAAAGAACTGTGCTTCCTACACACACGGCCATATCTATTTCAACTCTGCTTAGGAACCTGACAAGAACAGTAGATCCTCTTCAGTCCAATACAGTGTACATGCTGGGAACAGACGCGTGTGCTATTTGCCCTGTGTATGACAATGGGAGCACAATAGTTACTCTTCTTAGCAGAAAACAACTCTTGCTCGTAGGACCAGAAACTGCATGTGATTCAACTCCATTTAGGACTGTGAAACAAACACTAACTCGCCTTACAAGAAACACACTCTGAGTTAGAGAAAAACGCACTCTTCTACACTATTGTGTTTCCTAAGAGGTCCGAACAGTGAACTTGCTCAGAACAAAAGAACTGTCCTTCCTACACACACGGCCATATCTAGTTCAATTCTGCTTAGGAACCTGACAAGAACAGTGGATCCTCTTCAGTCCAATACACTGTACTTGCTGGGAAGAGACTCCAGTACTATTTGTCCTGTGTATGGCAATGGCAGTGCAATATTGACTCTTCTTAACAGAAAACAACTCTTGCTCATAGGACTGGAAACTGCCTGTGATTGAACTCCATTTAGGACTAGGAAACAAACGCTAGCTCGCCTTACAAGAAACACACTCTGCTTTTGAGAAAAGAGCACTCTTCTACACTACTGTGTTTCCTATGAGGTCCGAACAGTGAGCTTGCTCAGAACAAAAAATCGAGCTTCAGACAAACACCGCCACACCTAGTTCAATTCTGCTTAGGAACCTGACAAGAACAGTAGATCCTCTTCAGTCCAATACACTGTACTGCTGGGAACAGACAACAGTGCTATTTGTCCTGTGTATGGCAATGGCAGTGCAATAGTGACTCTTCTTACCATAAAACAACTCTTGCTCGTAGGACCAGAAACTGCATGTGATTCAACTCCATTTAGGACTGGGAAACAAACGCTAGCTCGCCTTACAAGAAACACACTCTGCTTTATTGAAAAGAGCACTCTTCTACTCTACTGTGTTTCCTATAGGGCCAGAACAGTGAGCTTGCTCAGAACAAAAGAACTGTGCTTCCTACACACGGGCCATATCTAGTTCAACTCTGCTTAGGAAACTGACAAGAACAGTAGCTCCTCTTCAGTCCGATATGCTGTACTTCCTGGGATCAGAAACGAGTGCTATTTGCACTGTGTATGGCAATGGGAGCGCAATAGTGACTTTCCTTACCAGAAAACAACTCTTGCTCGTAGGACCAGAAACTGTATGTGATTCAACTCCATTTAGGACTGGGAAACAAATGCTAGCTCGCCTTACAAGAAACACAATCTGCTTTTGAGAAAAGAGCCCTCTTCTACTCTAAAGTGTTTCCTGTAGGGCCAGAACAGTGAGCTTGCTCAGAACAAAAGAACTGTGCTTACAACACACACGGCCATATCTAGTTCAATTCTGCTTATAAACCTGACAAGAACAGTAGATCCTCTTCAGTCCAATACACTCTACTTCCTGGGAACAGACGCCAGTGCTATTTGTCCTGTGTATGGCAATGGCAGCGCAATAGTGATTCTTCTTACCAGAAACAACTCTTACTCCTAGGACCAGAAACTGCATGGGATTCAACTCCATTTAGGACTGGGAAACAAACACTAGCTCGCCTTACAAGAAACACACTCTGCTTTTGAGAAAAGAGCCCTCTTCTACTCTAAAGTGTTTCCTGTAGGGCCAGAACAGTGAGCTTGCTCAGAACAAAAGAACTGTGCTTCCAACACACACGGCCATATCTAGTTCAATTCTGATTAGGAACCTGACAAGAAAAGTAGATCCTCTTCATTCCAATACACTGTACTTGCTGGGAACAGACGCCAGTGTTATTTGTCCTGTGTATGGAAATGGCAGCTCAATAGTGACTCTTCTTACCAGAAAACAACTCTTGCTTGTAGGACCAGAAACTGCATGTGATTCAACTCCATTTAGGAGTGGGAAACAAACGCTAGCTCGCCTTACAAGAAACACACTCTGCTTTATTGAAAAGAGCACTCTTCTACTCTACTGTGTTTCCTATAGGGCCAGAACATTGAGCTTGCTCAGAACAAAAGAACTGTGCTTCCTACACACGGGCCATATCTAGTTCAACTCTGCTTAGGAAACTGACAAGAACAGTAGCTCCTCTTCAGTCCGATATGCTGTACTTCCTGCGATCAGAAACGAGTGCTATTTGCACTGTGTATGGCAATGGGAGCGCAATAGAGACTTTCCTTACCAGAAAACAACTCTTGCTCGTAGGACCAGAAACTGCGTGTGATTCAACTCAATTTAGGACTGGGAAACAAACGCTAGCTCGCCTTACATGAAACATACTCTGCTTTTGAGAAAAGAGCACTCTTCTACTCTACTGTCTTTCCTATGGGGTCCGAAGAGTGAGCTTGCTCAGAACAAAAGAACTGTGCTTCCTACACACGGGCCATATCTAGTTCAACTCTGCTTAGGAAACTCACAAGAACAGTAGCTCCTCTTCAGTCCAATACACTGTACTTGCGGGGAACAGACGCGAGTGCTATTTGCACTGTGTATGGCTATTGGAGCACAATAGTGACTCGTCTTACCAGAAAACAACTCTTGCTCGTAGGACAAAAAACTGCATGTGACTCAACTCCATTTATGACTGGGAACCATCGCTAGCTTGCCTTCCAAGAAACACAATCTGCTTTTGAGGAAAGAGCACTCTGCCCTCTACTGTGTTTCCTATGGGTTCTGAACAGTGAGCTTGCTCAGAACAAAAAAACTTTGCTTCCTACACACACGGTCATATCTAGTTCAAGTCTGCTTAGGAACCTGACAAGAGCAGTAGATCCTCTTCCATCCAATACACTGTACTTGCTGAGGAAAAGACGCCAGTGTTATTTGTCCTGTGTATGGAAATGGCAGCTCAATAGTGACTCTTCTTCCAGAAAACAACTCTTGCTTGTAGGACCAGAAACTGCATGTGATTCAACTCCATTTAGGACTGGGAAACAAACGCTAGCTCGCCTTACAAGAAACACACTCTGCTTTTGAGAATAGAGCACTCTTCTACTCTACTGTGTTTCCTATGGTGTCCAAACAGTGAGCTTGCTCAGAACAAAAGAACTGTGCTTCCTAAACACGCGGGACATATCTCGTTCAACTCTGCTTAGGAAACTGACAAGAACAGTAGCTCCTCTTCAGTCCGATACACTGTACTTGCTGGGAACAGACGTGAGTGCTCTTTGCACTGTGTATGGCAATGGGAGCGCAATAGTGACTTTCCTTACCAGAAAACAACTCTTGCTCGTAGGACCAGAAACTGCATCGGATTCAACTCCATATAGGACTGGGAAACAAACGCTAGCTCGCCTTACAAGAAACACAATCTGCTTTTGAGAAAAGAGCACTCTTCTACTCTACTGTGTTTCCTATAGGGCCTGAGCAGTGATCTTGCTCAGAACAAAAGAACTGTGCTTCCTACACACACGGCCATAACTAGTTCAACTCTGCATAGGAAACTGACAAGAACAGTAGCTCCTCTTCAGTCCAATACACTGTACTTGCTGGGAACAGACGCGAGTGCTATTTGCACTGTGTACGTCAATGGGAGCGTAATAGTGACTTTCCTTACCAGAAAACAACTCTTGCTCGTAGGACCAGAAACTGTATGTGATTCAACTCCATTTAGGACTGGGAAACAAATGCTACCTCGCCTTACAAGAAACACAATCTGCTTTAGAGAAAAGAGCACTCTTCTACTCTACTGTGTTTCCTAAGAGGTCCGAACAGTGAGCTTGCTCAGAACAAAAAAACTGTGCTTCCTACACACACGGCCATATCTAGTTCAATTCTGCTGATAAACCTGACAAGAACAGTAGATCCTCTTCAGTCCAATACACTCTACTTCCTGGGAACAGACGCCAGTGCTATTTGTCCTGTGTATGGCAATGGCAGCACAATAGTGACTCTTCTTACCAGAAACAACTCTTACTCCTAGGACCAGAAACTGCATGTGATTCAACTCCATTTAGGACTGGGAAACAAACACTAGCTCGCCTTACAAGAAACACACTCTGCTTTTGAGAAAAGAACCCTCTTCTTCTCTAAAGTGTTTCCTCTAGGGCCAGAACAGTGAGCTTGCTCAGAACAAAAGAACTGTGCTTCCAACACACACGGCCATATCTAGTTCAAGTCTGCTTAGGAACCTGACAAGAACAGTAGATCCTCTTCCATCCAATACACTGTACTTGCTGGGAAAAGACGCCAGTGTTATTTGTCCTGTGTATGGAAATGGCAGCTCAATAGTGACTCTTCTTACCAGAAAACAACTCTTGCTTGTAGGACCAGAAACTGCATGTGATTCAACTCCATTTAGGACTGGGAAACAAACGCTAGCTCGCCTTACAAGAAACACACTCTGCTTTTGAGAAAAGAGCACTCTTCTACTCTACTGTGTTTCCTATGGTGTCCAAACAGTGAGCTTGCTCAGAACAAAAGAACTGTGCTTCCTAAACACGCGGGACATATCTCGTTCAACTCTGCTTAGGAAACTGACAAGAACAGTAGCTCCTCTTCAGTCCGATACACTGTACTTGCTGGGAACAGACGTGAGTGCTATTTGCACTGTGTATGGCAATGGGAGTGCAATAGTGACTTTCCTTACCAGAAAACAACTCTTGCTCGTAGGACCAGAAACTGCATCGGATTCAACTCCATGTAGGACTGGGAAACAAACGCTAGCTCGCCTTACAAGAAACACAATCTGCTTTTGAGAAAAGAGCACTCTTCTACTCTACTGTGTTTCCTATAGGGCCTGAACAGTGATCTTGCTCAGAACAAAAGAACTGTGCTTCCTACACACACGGCCATAACTAGTTCAACTCTGCTTAGGAAACTGACAAGAACAGTAGCTCCTCTTCAGTCCAATACACTGTACTTGCTGGGAACAGACGCGAGTGCTATTTGCACTGTGTATGTCAATGGGAGCGCAATAGTGACTTTCCTTACCAGAAAACAACTCTTGCTCGTAGGACCAGAAACTGTATGTGATTCAACTCCATTTAGGACTGGGAATCAAATGCTAGCTCGCCTTACAAGAAACACAATCTGCTTTAGAGAAAAGAGCACTCTTCTACTCTACTGTGTTTCCTATGGGTTCCGAACAGTGAGCTTGCTCAGAACAAAAAAACTTTGCTTCCTACACACACGGTCATATCTAGTTCAAGTCTGCTTAGGAACCTGACAAGAACAGTAGATCCTCTTCCATCCAATACACTGTACTTGCTGGGAAAAGACGCCAGTGTTATTTGTCCTGTGTATGGAAATGGCAGCTCAATAGTGACTCTTCTTACCAGAAAACAACTCTTGCTTGTAGGACCAGAAACTGCATGTGATTCAACTCCATTTAGGACTGGGAAACAAACGCTAGCTCGCCTTACAAGAAACACACTCTGCTTTTGAGAAAAGAGCACTCTTCTACTCTACTGTGTTTCCTATGGTGTCCAAACAGTGAGCTTGCTCAGAACAAAAGAACTGTGCTTCCTAAACACGCGGGACATATCTCGTTCAACTCTGCTTAGGAAACTGACAAGAACAGTAGCTCCTCTTCAGTCCGATACACTGTACTTGCTGGGAACAGACGTGAGTGCTATTTGCACTGTGTATGGCAATGGGAGTGCAATAGTGACTTTCCTTACCAGAAAACAACTCTTGCTCGTAGGACCAGAAACTGCATCGGATTCAACTCCATGTAGGACTGGGAAACAAACGCTAGCTCGCCTTACAAGAAACACAATCTGCTTTTGAGAAAAGAGCACTCTTCTACTCTACTGTGTTTCCTATAGGGCCTGAACAGTGATCTTGCTCAGAACAAAAGAACTGTGCTTCCTACACACACGGCCATAACTAGTTCAACTCTGCTTAGGAAACTGACAAGAACAGTAGCTCCTCTTCAGTCCAATACACTGTACTTGCTGGGAACAGACGCGAGTGCTATTTGCACTGTGTATGTCAATGGGAGCGCAATAGTGACTTTCCTTACCAGAAAACAACTCTTGCTCGTAGGACCAGAAACTGTATGTGATTCAACTCCATTTAGGACTGGGAATCAAATGCTAGCTCGCCTTACAAGAAACACAATCTGCTTTAGAGAAAAGAGCACTCTTCTACTCTACTGTGTTTCCTATGGGTTCCGAACAGTGAGCTTGCTCAGAACAAAAAAACTTTGCTTCCTACACACACGGTCATATCTAGTTCAAGTCTGCTTAGGAACCTGACAAGAACAGTAGATCCTCTTCCATCCAATACACTGTACTTGCTGGGAAAAGACGCCAGTGTTATTTGTCCTGTGTATGGAAATGGCAGCTCAATAGTGACTCTTCTTACCAGAAAACAACTCTTGCTTGTAGGACCAGAAACTGCATGTGATTCAACTCCTTTTAGGACTGGGAAACAAACGCTAGCTCGCCTTACAAGAAACACACTCTGCTTTTGAGAAAAGAGCACTCTTCTACTCTACTGTGTTTCCTATGGTGTCCAAACAGTGAGCATGCTCAGAACAAAAGAACTGTGCTTCCTAAACACGTGGGACATATTTCGTTCAACTCTGCTTAGGAAACTGACAAGAACAGTAGCTCCTCTTCAGTCCGATACACTGTACTTGCTGGGAACAGACGTGAGTGCTATTTGCACTGTGTATGGCAATGGGAGTGCAATAGTGACTTTCCTTACCAGAAAACAACTCTTGCTCGTAGGACCAGAAACTGCATCGGATTCAACTCCATATAGGACTGGGAAACAAACGCTAGCTCGCCTTACAAGAAACACAATCTGCTTTTGAGAAAAGAGTACTCTTCTACTCTACTGTGTTTCGTATAGGGCCTGAACAGTGATCTTGCTCAGAACAAAAGAACTGTGCTTCCTACACACACGACCATAACTAGTTCAACTCTGCTTAGGAAACTGACAAGAACAGTAGCTCCTCTTCAGTCCAATACACTCTATTTGCTGGGAACAGACGCGAGTGCTATTTGCACTGTGTATGGCAATGGGAGCACAATAGTGACTTTCCTTACCAGAAAACAACTCTTGCTCGTAGGACCAGAAACTGCATGTGATTCAACTCCATTTAGGACTGGGAAACAAATGCTAGCTCGCCTTACAAGAAACACAATCTGCTTTTGAGGAAAGAGCACTATTCTACTCTACTTTGTTTCCTATGGGGTCCGAACAGTGAGCTTGCTCAGAACAAAAAAAGTGGGCTTCCTACAAACACGGACATATCTAGTTCAATTCTGCTTATAAACCTGACAAGAACAGTAGATCCTCTTCAGTCCAATACACTCTACTTCCTGGGAACAGACGCCAGTGCTATTTGTCCTGTGTATGGCAATGGCAGCGCAATAGTGACTCTTCTTACCAGAAACAACTCTTACTCTTAGGACCAGAAACTGCATGGGATTCAACTCCATTTAGGACTGGGAAACAAACACTAGCTCGCCTTACAAGAAACACACTCTGCTTTTGAGAAAAGAGCCCTCTTCTACTCTAAAGTGTTTCCTGTAGGGCCAGAACAGTGAGCTTGCTCAGAACAAAAGAACTGTGCTTCCAACACTCACGGCCATATCTAGTTCAATTCTGCTTAGGAACCTGACAAGAACAGTAGATCCTCTTCATTCCAATACACTGTACTTGCTGGGAACAGACGCCAGTGCTATTTGTCCTGTGTATGGCAATGCCAGCGCAATAGTGACTATTCTTACCATAAAAAAACTCTTGCTCGTAGCACCAGAAACTGCATGTGATTCAACTCCATTTAGGACTGGGAAACAAACGCGAGCTCGCCTTACAAGAAACACACTCTGCTTTATTGAAAAGAGCACTCTTCTACTCTACTGTGTTTCCTATAGGGCCTGAACAGTGAGCTTGCTCAGAACAAAAGAACTGTGCTTCCTACACACGGGCCATATCTAGTTCAACTCTGCTTAGGAAACTGACAAGAACAGTAGCTCCTCTTCAGTCCGATATGCTGTACTTCATGGGATCAGAAACGAGTGCTATTTGCACTGTGTATGGCAATGGGAGCGCAATAGAGACTTTCCTTACCAGAAAACAACTCTTGCTCGTAGGACCAGAAACTGCATGTGATTCAACTCAATTTAGGACTGGGAAACAAATGCTAGCTCGCCTTACATGAAACACACTCTGCTTTTGAGAAAAGAGCACTCTTCTACTCTATTGTCTTTCCTATGGGGTCCGAAGAGTGAGCTTGCTCAGAACAAAAGAACTGTGCTTCCTACACACGGGCCATATCTAGTTCAACTCTGCTTAGGAAACTCACAAGAACAGTAGCTCCTCTTCAGTCCAATACACTGTACTTGCGGGGAACAGACGCGAGTGCTATTTGCACTGTGTATGGCTATTGGAGCACAATAGTGACTCGTCTTACCAGAAAACAACTCTTGCTCGTAGGACAAAAAACTGCATGTGACTCAACTCCATTTATGACTGGGAACCATCGCTAGCTCGCCTTCCAAGAAACACACTCTGCTTTTGAGGAAAGAGCACTCTGTCCTCTACTGTGTTTCCTATGGGTTCTGAACAGTGAGCTTGCTCAGAACAAAAAAACTTTGCTTCCTACACACATGGTCATATCTAGTTCAAGTCTGCTTAGGAACCTGACAAGAACAGTAGATCCTCTTCCATCCAATACACTGTACTTGCTGGGAAAAGACGCCAGTGTCATTTGTCCTGTGTATGGAAATGGCACCTCAATAGTGACTCTTCTTACCAGAAAACAACTCTTGCTTGTAGGACCAGAAACTGCATGTGATTCAACTCCATTTAGGACTGGGAAACAAACGCTAGCTCGCCTTACAAGAAACACACTCTGCTTTTGAGAAAAGAGCACTCTTCTACTCTACTGTGTTTCCTATGGTGTCCAAACAGTGAGCTTGCTCAGAACAAAAGAACTGTGCTTCCTAAACACGCGGGACATATCTCGTTCAACTCTGCTTAGGAAACTGACAAGAACAGTAGCTCCTCTTCAGTCCGATACACTGTACTTGCTGGGAACAGACGTGAGTGCTATTTGCACTGTGTATGGCAATGGGAGTGCAATAGTGACTTTCCTTACCAGAAAACAACTCTTGCTCGTAGGACCAGAAACTGCATCGGATTCAACTCCATATAGGACTGGGAAACAAACGCTAGCTCTCCTTACAAGAAACACAATCTGCTTTTGAGAAAAGAGCACTCTTCTACTCAACTGTGTTTCCTGTAGGGCCTGAGCAGTGATCTTGGTCAGAACAAAAAAACTGTGCTTCCTACACACACGGCCATATCTAGTTCAATTCTGCTTATAAACCTGACAAGAACAGTAGATCCTCTTCAGTCCAATACACTCTACTTCCTGGGAACAGACGCCAGTGCTATTTGTCCTGTGTATGGCAATGGCAGCGCAATAGTGACTCTTCTTACCAGAAAGAACTCTTACTCCTAGGACCAGAAACTGCATGGGATTCAACTCCATTTAGGACTGGGAAACAAACACTAGCTCGCCTTACAAGAAACACACTCTGCTTTTGAGAAAAGAGCCCTCTTCTACTCTAAAGTGTTTCCTGTAGGGCCAGAACAGTGAGCTTGCTCAGAACAAAAGAACTGTGCTTCCAACACACACGGCCATATCTAGTTCAGTTCTGATTAGGAACC
Source organism: Peromyscus eremicus (assembly GCF_949786415.1). Lineage (NCBI taxonomy): Eukaryota > Metazoa > Chordata > Mammalia > Rodentia > Cricetidae > Peromyscus > Peromyscus eremicus. Next base: position 79,269 of record NW_026735676.1, read on the forward strand.
TGACAAGAACAGTAGATCCTCTTCATTCCAATACACTGTACTTGCTGGGAACAGACGCCAGTGCTATTTGTCCTGTGTATGGCAATGGCAGCGCAATAGTGACTATTCTTACCATAAAAAAACTCTTGCTCGTAGCACCAGAAACTGCATGTGATTCAACTCCATTTAGGACTGGGAAACAAACGCTAGCTTGCCTTACAAGAAACACACTCTGCTTTTGAGAAAAGAGCACTCTTCTACTCTACTGTGTTTCCTATAGGGCCAGAACAGTGAGCTTGCTCAGAACAAAAGAACTGTGCTTCCGACACACGGGCCATATCTAGTTCAACTCTGCTTAGGAAACTGACAAGAACAGTAGCTCCTCTTCAGTCCGATATGCTGTACTTCCTGGGATCAGAAACGAGTGCTATTTGCACTATTTATGGCAAAGGGAGCGCAATAGAGACTTTCCTTACCAGAAAACAACTCTTGCTTGTAAGACCAGAAACTGCATGTGATTCAACTCAATTTAGGACTGGGAAACAAATGCTAGCTCGCCTTACATGAAAAACACTCTGCTTTTGAGAAAAGAGCAATCTTCTACTCTATTGTCTTTCCTATGGGGTCCGAACAGTGAGCTTGCTCAGAACAAAAGAACTGTGCTTCCTACACACACGGGTCATATCTAGTTCAACTCTGCTTAGGAAACTGACAAGAACAGTAGCTCCTCTTCAGTCCAATACACTGTACTTGCTCGGAACAGACGCGAGTGCTATTTGCACTGTGTATGGCAATTGGAGCACAATAGTGACTCGTCTTACCAGAAAACAACTCTTGCTCGTAGGACAAAAAACTGCATGTGACTCAACTCCATTTAAGACTGGTAAACAAACACTAGCTCGCCTTCCAAGAAACACACTCTGCTTTTGAGAAAAGAGCACTCTTCTACTCTACTGTTTCCTATGTGTTTCGAACAGTGAGCTTGCTCAGAACAAAAGAACTGTGCTTCCTACACACACGGGCCATATCTAGTTCAACTCAGCTTAGGAAACTGACAAGAACAGTAGCTCCTCTTCAGTCTGATACACTGTATTTGCTGGGAACAGACGCATGTGCTATTTGCACTGTGTATGGCAATGGGAGCACAATAGTGACTTTCCTTACCAGAAAACAACTCTTGCTCATAGGACCAGAAACTGCATGTGATTCCACTCCATTTAGGACTGGGAAACAAAGGCTAGCTCGCCTTACAAGAAACACACTCTGCTTTTGAGAAAAGAGCACTATGCTACTCTACTGTGTTTCCTATGAGGTCCGAACAGTGAGCTTGCTCAGAACAAAAAAAAAAACGTGATTCCTACACACACCGCCACACCTAGTTCAATTCTGCTTAGGAACCTGACAAGAAAAGTAGATCCTCTTCAGTCCAATACACTGTACTGCTGAAAACAGACAACAGTGCTATTTGTCCTGTGTATGGCAATGGCAGCGCAATAGTGACTCTTCTTACAATAAAACAACTCTTGCTCGCAGGACCATAAAGTGCATATGATTCAACTCCAATTTGGACTGGGAAACAAACGCTAGCTCGCCTTACAAGAAACAAACTCTGCTTTTGAGAAAAGAGCACTCTTCTACTCTACTGTGTTTCCTACGGGGTCCGAACAGTAAGCTTGCTCAGAACAAAAGAACTGTGCTTTCTACACACACCGACCATCTCTAGTTCAACTCTGCTTAGGAAACTGACAAGAACAGTAGCTCCTATTCAGTCCAATACACTGTACTTGCTGGGAACAGACGCGAGTGCTATTTGCACTGTGTATTGCATTTGGAGCGCAATAGTGACTCTTCTTACCAGAAAACAACACTTGCTCGTAGGACCAAAATCCTGCATGTGACTCAACTCCATTTAGGACTGGGAAACAAACGCGAGCTCGCCTTATAAGAAACACACTCTGCTTTAGAGAAAAGAGCACTCTTCTACTCTACTGTGTTCCCTATGGGGTCCGAACAGTGAGCTTGCTCAGAACAAAAAAACTGTGCTTCCTACACACACGGCCATATCTAGTTCAAGTCTGATTAGGAACCTGACAAGAACAGTAGATCCTCTTTGGTCCAATACACTGTACTTGCTTGGAAAAGACGCCAGTGCTATTTGTCCTGTGTATGGCAATGGCACCGCAATAGTGACTCTTCTTACCAGAAAACAACTCTTGCTTGCAGGACCAGAAACTGCATGTGATTCAACTCCATTTAGGACTGGGAAACAAACGCTAGCTCACCTTACAAAAAACACACTCTGCTTTTGTAAAAAGAGCACTCTTCTACTCTACCCTGTTTCCTATGGGGTCCAAACAGTGAGCTTGCTCAGAACAAAAGAACTGTGCTTCCTAAACACGCGGGCCATATCTAGTTCAACTCTGCTTAGGAAACTGACAAGAACAGTAGCTCCTCTTCAGTCCGAACACTGTACTTGCTGAGAACAGACGGGAGTGCTATTTGCACTGTGTATTGCAATGGGAGCGCAATAGTGACTTTCCTTACCAAAAAACAACTCTTGCTCGTAGGACCAGAAACTGCATGTGATTCAACTCATATAGGACTGGGAAACAAACGCTAGCTCCACTTACAAGAAACACAATCTGCTTTTGAAAAGAGCACTCTTCTACTCTACTGTTTTTCCTATAGGGACAGAACAGTGAGCTTGCTCAGAACAAAAGAACTGTGCTTCCTACACACACGGCCATATCTAGTTCAACTCTGCTTAGGAACCTGACAAGAACAGTAGATCCTCTTCACTCCAATACACTGTACATGCTGGGAAGAGACGCGTGTGCTATTTGCCCTTTGTATGACAATGGGAGCACAATAGTGACTCTTCTTACCAGAAAACAACTCTTGCTCGTAGGAACAGAAACTGCATGTGATTCATCTCCATTTAGGAGTGGGAAACAAACACTAACTCGACTTACAAGAAACACACTCTGATTTAGAGAAAAAAGCACTCTTCTACTCTATTGTGTTTCCTAAGAGGTCCGAACAATGAACTTGCTCAGAACAAAAGAACTGTGCTTCCTACGCACACGGCCATATCTAGTTCAATTCTGCTTAGGAACCTGACAAGAACAGTAGAACCTCTTCAGTCCAATACACTGTACTGCTGGGAACAGACAACAGGGCTATTTGTCCTGTGTATGGCAATTGCAGCACAATAGTGACTCTTCTTACCATAAAACAACTCTTGCTCGTAGGACCAGAAAATGCATGTGATTCAACTCCATTTTGGACTGGGAAACAAACGCTAGCTCGCCTTCCAAGAAACACACTCTGCTTTTGAGAAAAGAGCACTCTTCTACTCTACTGTGTTTCCTATGTGTTCCGAACAGTGAGCTTGCTCAGAACAAAAAAACTGTGCTTCCTACACATACGGCCATATCTAGTTCAAGTCTGCTTAGGAACCTGACAAGAACAGTAGATCCTCTTCAATCCAATACACTGTACTTGCTTGGAAAACACGCCAGTGTTATTTGTCCTGTGTATGGCAAAGGCTGCGCAATAGTGACTCTTCTTACCAGAAAACAACTCTTGCTTGTAGGACCAGAAACTGCATGTGATTCAACTCCATTTAGGACTGGGAAACAAACGCTAGCTCGCCCTACAAGAAACACACTCTGCTTTGAGAAAAGAGCACTCTTCTACTCTACTGTGTTTCCTATGTGGTCCAAACAGTGAGCTTGCTCAGAACAAAAGAACTGTGCTTCCTACACACGCGAGAAATATCTCGTTCAACTCTGCTTAGGAAACTGACAAGAACAGTAGCTCCTATTCAGTCTGATACACTGTACTTGCTGGGAACAGACGTGAGTGCTATTTGCACTGTGTATGGCAATGGGAGCACAATAGTGACTTTCCTTACCAGAAAATAACTCTTGCTCGTAGGACCAGAAACTGCATGGGATTCAACTGCATATAGGACTGGAAAACAAATGCTAGCTCCAATTACAAGAAACACAATCTGCTTTTGAGAAAAGAGCACTCTTCTACTCTACTGTGATTCCTATAGTGCCAGACAGTGAGCTTGCTCAGAACAAAAGAAATGTGCTTCCTACACACACGGTCATATCTAGTTCAACTCTGCTTAGGAAACTGACAAGAACAGTAGCTCCTATTCAGTCCAATACACTGTAATTGCTGGGAACAGACGCGAGTGCTATTTGCACTGTGTATGGCAATGGGAGCGCAATAGTGACTTTCCTTACCAGAAAACAACTCTTGCTCGTAGGACCAGAAACTGCATGTGATTCAACTCCATTTAGGACTGGGAAACAAATGCTAGCTCGCCTTACATGAAACACACTCTGCTTTTGAGAAAAAAGCACTCTTCTACTCTACTGTGTTTCCAAAGGGGTCCAAAGAGTGAGCTTGCTCAGAACAAAAGAACTGTGCTTCCCACACATGGACCATATCTAGTTCAACTCTGTTGAGGAAACTATTAAGAACTATAGCTCCTAATCAGTCCAATACACTGTACTTGAAGGGAACAGACGCGAGTACTATTTGCACTGTGTATGGCATTTGGAGCACAATAGTGACTCTTCTTACCAGAAAACAACTCTTGCTCGTAGGACCAAAAACTGCATGTGTCTCAACTCCATTTAGGACTGGGAAACAAACGCTAGCTCGCCTTACAAGAAACACACTCTGCTTTAGAGAAAAGAGCACTCTTCTACTCTACTGTGTTCCCTATGGGGTCCGAACAGTGAGCTTGCTCAGAACAAGAAAACTGTGCTTCCTACACACACGGCCATATCTAGTTGAAGTCTGATTAGGAACCTGACAAGAACAGAAGATCCTCCTTCGTCCAATACACTGTACTTGCTTGGAAAAGACGCCAGTGCTATTTGTCCTGTGTATGGCAATGGCAGCGCAATAGTGACTCTTCTTACCAGAAAACAACTCTTGCTTGTAGGACCAGAAACTCCATGTGATTCAACTCCATTTAGGACTGGGAAACAAACACTAGCTCGCCTTACAAAAAACTCACTCTGCTTTTGAGAAAAGAGCACTCTTCTACTCTACTGTGTTTCCTATGGGGTCCAAACAGTGAGCTTGCTCAGAACAAAAGAACTGTGCTTCCTAAACACGCGGGCCATATCTAGTTCAACTCTGCTTAGGAAACTGACAAGAACAGTAGCTCCTCTTAAGTCCGATACACTGTACTTTCTGGGAAGAGACGCGAGTGCTATTTGCACTGTGTATGGCAATGGGAGAACAATAGAGACTTTCCTTACCAAAAAACAACTCTTGCTCGTAGGACCAGAAACTGCATGTGATTCAACTCCATATAGGACTGGGAAACAAATTCTGGCTCGCCTTACAAGAAACACAATCTGCTTTTGAGAAAAGAGCACTCTTCTACTCTACTGTGTTTCCTATAGGGCCAGAACAGTGAGCTTGCTCAGAAGAAAAGAACTGTGCTTCCTACACACACGCCCATATCTAGTTCAACTCTGCTTAGGAACCTGACAAGAACTGTAGATCCTCTTCAGTCCAATACACTGTACATGCTGGGAAGAAACGCGTGTGCTATTTGCCCTTTGTATGACAATGGGAGCACAATAGTGACTCTTCTTACCAGAAAACAACTCTTGCTCGTAGGACCAGAAACTGCATGTGATTCATCTCCATTTAGTAGTGGGAAACAAACACTAACTCGACTTACAAGAAACACAATCTGATTTAGAGAAAAAAGCACTCTTCTACTCTATTGTGTTTCCTAAGAGGTCCGAACAGTGAACTTGCTCAGAACAAAAGAACTGTGCTTCCTACACACACGGACATATCTAGTTCAATTCTGCTTAGGAACCTGACAAGAACAGTAGATCCTCTTCAGTCCAATACACTCTACTGCTGAGAAGAGACAACAGTGCTATTTGTCCTGTGTACGGCAATGGCAGCGCAATAGTGACTCTTCTTACCATAAAACAACTCTTGCTCGTAGGACCAGAAACTGCATATGATTCAACTCCAATTTGGACTGGGAAACAAACGCTAGCTCGCCTTACAAGAAACACACTCTGCTTTTGAGAAAAGAGCACTCTTCTACTCTACTGTGTTTCCTATGGGGTCCAAACAGTGAGCTTGCTCAGAACAAAAGAACTGTGCTTCCTACACACACAGACCATATCTAGTTCAACTATGCTTAGGAAACTGACAAGAACAGTAGCTCCTCTTCAGTCCAATACACTGTACTTGCTGGGAACAGACGCCAGTGCTATTTGTCCTGTGTAGGGCAATGGCAACGCAATAATGACTCTTCTTACCAGAAAACAACTCTTGCTCGTAGGACCAGAAACTGCATGGGATTCAACTCCATTTAGGACTGGGAAACAAACGCTAGCTCGCCTTACAAGAAACACACTCTGCTTTTGAGAAGAGAGCACTCTTCTACTCTACTGAGTTTCCTATGGTGTCCAAACAGTGAGCTTGCTCAGAACAAAAGAACTGTGCTTCCTACACACACCGACCATATCTAGTTCAACTCTGCTTAGGAAACTGACAAGAACAGTAGCTCCTCTTCAGTCCAATACACTGTACTTCCTGCGAACAGACACTAGTGCTATTTGCACTGTGTATGGAAATGGGAGCACAATAGTAACTTTCCTTACCAGAAAACAACTCTTGCTCATAGGAACAGAAACTGCATGGGATTCAACTCCATTTAGGACTGGGAAACAAACGCTAGCCTGCCTTCCAAGAAAAACACTCTGCTTCTGACAAAAGAGCACAATTCTACTCTACTGTGTTTCCTATGGGTTCCGAACAGTGAGCTTGCTCAGAACAAAAGAACTGTTCTTCCTACACACACCGACCATATCTAGTTCAACTCTGCTTAGGAAACTGACAAGAACAGTAGCTCCTCTTCAGTCCAATAAACTATACTTGCTGGGAACAGACGCCAGTGCTATTTGTCCTGTGTATGGCAATGGCAGCGCAATAGTTACTCTTCTTACCATAAAGCAACTCTTGCTCGTAGGACCAGAAACTGCATGTGATTCAACTCCATTTAGCACTGGGAATCAAACGCTAGCTCTCCTTACAAGAAACACAATCTGCTTTAGAGAAAAGAGCACTCTTCTACTCTACTGTGTTTCCTATAGGGCCAGAACAGTGAGCTTGCTCAGAACAAAAGAACTGTGCTTCCTACACACGGGCCATATCTAATTCAACTCTGCTTAGGAAACTGACAAGAACAGTAGCTCCTATTCAGTCCAATACGCTGTACTTGCTGGGAACAGACGCGAGTGCTATTTGCACTGTGTATTGCATTTGGAGCGCAATAGTGACTCTTCTTACCCGAAAACAACTCTTGCTCGTAGGAACAAAAACTGCCTGTGACTCAACTCCATTTAGGACTGGGAAACAAACGCGAGCTCGCCTTACAAGAAACACACTCTGCTTTTGAGAAAAGAGCACTCTTCTACTCTACTGTGTTTCCTATAGGCCAGAAGAGTGAGCTAGCTCAGAACAAAAGAACTGTGCTTCCTACACACACGGGCCATATCTAGTTCAACGAAGCTTAGGAAACTGACAAGAACAGTTGCTCCTCTTCTGTCAAATACACTGTACTTGCAAAGAACAGTAGCGAGTGTTTTTGCCCTGTGTATGGCAATGGCAGCGCAATATTGACTCTTCTTACCAGAAAACAACTCTTGCTCATAGGACCGGAACCTGCCTGTGATTGAACTCCATTTAGGACTAGGAAACAAACGCTAGCTCGCCTTACAAGAAACACACTCTGCTTTTGAGAAAAGAGCACTCTTCTACACTACTGTGTTTCCTATGAGGTCCGAACAGTGAGCTTGCTCAGAACAAAAAATCGAGCTTCCTACACACACCGCCACACCTAGTTCAATTCTGCTTAGGAACCTGACAAGAACAGTAGATCCTCTTCAGGCCAATACACTGAACTGCTGGGAACAGACAACAGTGCTATTTGTCCTGTGTATGGCAATGGCAGTGCAATAGTGACTCTTCTTACCATAAAACAACTCTTGCTCGTAGGACCAGAAACTGCATGTGAATCAACTCCATTTAGGACTGGGAAACAAACGCTAGCTCGCCTTACAAGAAACACACTCTGCTTTATTGAAAAGGGCACTCTTCTACTCTACTGTGTTTCCTATAGGGACAGAACAGTGGGCTTGCTCAGAACAAAAGAACTGTGCTTCCTACACACGGGCCATATCTAGTTCAAGTCTGCTTAGGAAACTGACAAGAACAGGAGCTCCTCTTCAGTCCGATATGCTGTACTTCCTGGGATCAGAAACGAGTGCTATTTGCACTGTATATGGCAATGGGAGCACAATAGAGACTTTCCTTACCAGAAAACAACTCTTGCTCGTAGGACCAGAAACTGCATGTGATTCAACTCCATTTAGGACTGGGAAACAAACGCGAGCTCGCCTTACAAGAAACACACTCTGCTTTAGAGAAAAGAGCACTCTTCTACTCTACTGTGTTCCCTATGGGGTCCGAAAAGTGAGCTTGCTCAGAACAATAAAAATTGTGCTTCCTACACACACTGCCATATCTAGTTCAAGTCTGATTAGGAACCTGACAAGAACAGTAGATCCTCTTTCGTCCAATACACTGTACTTGCTTGGAAAAGACGCCAGTGCTATTTGTCCTGTGTATGGCAATGGCAGCGCAATAGTGACTCTTCTTACCAGAAAACAACTCTTGCATGTAGGACCAGAAACTCCATGTGATTCAACTCCATTTAGGACTGGGAAACAAACGCTAGCTCGCCTTACAAAAAACTCACTCTGCTTTTGAGAAAAGAGCACTCTGCTACTCTACTGTGTTTCCTATGGTGTCCAAACAGTGAGCTTGTACAGAACAAAAGAACTGTGCTTCCTAAACACGCGGGCCATATCTAGTTCAACTCTGCTTAGAAACTGACAAGAACAGTAGCTCCTCTTCAGTCCGATACACTGTACTTGCTGGGAAGAGACGCGAGTGCTATTTGCACTGTGTATGGCAATGGGAGCGCAATAGAGACTTTCCTTACCAAAAAACAACTCTTGCTCGTAGGACCAAAAACTGCATGTGATTCAACTCCATATAGGACTGGGAAACAAATTCTAGCTCGCCTTACAAGAAACACAATCTGCTTTTGAGAAAAGAGCACTCTTCTACTCTACTGTGTTTCCTATATGGCCAGACAGTGAGCTTGCTCAGAACAAAAGAACTGTGCTTCCTACACACACGGCCATATCTAGTTCAACTCTGCTTAGGAACCTGACAAGAACAGTAGATCCTCTTCAGTCCAATACACTGTACATGCTGGGAACAGACGCGTGTGCTATTTGCCCTTTGTATGTCAATGGGAGCACAATAGTGACTCTTCTTACCAGAAAACAACTCTTGCTCGTAGGACTAGAAACTGCATGTGATTCATCTCCATTTAGGAGTGAGAAACAAACACTAACTCTACTTACAAGAAACACACTCTGATTTAGTGAAAAAAGCACTCTTCTACTCTACTGTGTTTTCTATGGGTTCCGAACAGTGAGCTTGCTCAGAACAAAAAAACTGTGCTTCCTACACACACGGCCATATCTAGTTCAAGTCTGCTTAGGAACCTGACAAGAACAGTAGATCCTCTTCCATCCAGTACACTGTACTTGCTGGGAAAACACGCCAGTGTTATTTGTCCTGTGTATGGCAAAGGCAGCGCAATAGTGACTCTTCTTACCATAAAACAACTCTTGCTTGTAGGACCAGAAACTGCATGTGATTCAACTCCTTTTAGGACTGGGAAACAAACGCTAGCTGGCACTACAAGAAACACACTCTGCTTTGAGAAAAGAACACTCTTCTACTCTACTGTGTTTCCTATGGGGTCCAAACAGTGAGCTTGCTCAGAACAAAAGAACTGTGCTTCCTACACACGCGGGACATATCACGTTCAACTCTGCTTAGGAAACTGACAAGAACAGTAGCTACTCTTCATTCCAATACACTGTACTTGCTCGGAACAGACGCGAGTGCTATTTGCACTGTGTATGGCAATTGGAGCACAATAGTGACTTGTCTTACCAGAAAACAACTCTTGCTCGTAGGACAAAAAACTGCATGTGATTCCACTCCATTTAGGACTGGGAAACAAACGCTAGCTCGCCTTAAAAGAAACACACTCTGCTTTAAAGAAAAGAGCACTCTTCTACTCTACTGTGTTTCCTATGTGTTTCGAACAGTGAGCTTGCTCAGAACAAAAAAACTGTGCTTCCTACACACACGGCCATATCTAGTTCATGTCTGCTTAGAAACCTGACAAGAACAGTAGCTCCTATTCAGTCCGATACACTGTACTTGCTGGGAACAGACGTGAGTGCTATTTGCACTGTATATGGCATTTGGAGCGCAACAGTGACTCTTCTTACCAGAAAACAACTCTTGCTCGTAGGACCAAAAACTGCATGTGACTCAACTCCATTTAGGACTGGGAAACAAACACGAGCTCGCCTTACAAGAAACACACTCTGCTTTAGAGAAAAGAGCACTCTTCTACTCTACTGTGTTTCCTATGGGGTCCAAACAGTGAGCTTGCTCAGAACAGAAGAACTGGGCTTCCTACACACACGGATCATATCTAGTTCAGCTCTGCTTAGGAAACTGACAAGAACAGTAGCTCCTTTTCAGTCCAATACACTCTACTTGCTGGGAACAGACGCCAGTGCTATTTGTCCTGTGTAGGGCAATGGCAGCTCAATATTGACTCTTCTTACCAGAAAACAACTCTTGCTCTTAGGACCAGAAACTGCATGGGATTCAACTCCATTTAGGACTGGGAAACAAACGCTAGCTCGCCTTACAAGAAACACACTTTGCTTTTGAGAAAAGAGCACTCTTCTACTCTACTGAGTTTCCTATGGGGTCCAAACAGTGAGCTTGCTCAGAACAAAAGAACTCTGCTTCCTTTCAAACACTGACCATATCTAGTTCAACTCTGCTTAGGAAACTGACAAGAACAGTAGCTCCACTTCAGTCCAATACTCTGTACTTGCTCGGAACAGACGCGAGTGCTACTTGCACTGTGTATGGCAATTGGAGCACAATAGTGACTCGTCTTACCAGAAAACAACTCTTGCTCGTAGGACAAAAAACTGCATGTGATTCCACTCCATTTAGGACTGGGAAACAAACGCTAGCTCGCCTTAAAAGAAACACACTCTGCTTTAAAGAAAAGAGCACGCTTCTATTCTACTGTATTTCCTATGGGGTCCAAACAGTGAACTTGCTCAGAACAAAAGAACTGTGCTTCCTACACACACGGGCCATATCTAGTTCAACTCTCCTTAGGAAACTGACAAGAACAGTAGCTCCTCTTCAGTCCAATACACTGTACTTGCTCGGAACAGACGCGAGTGCTATTTGCACTGTGTATGGCAATTGGAGCACAATAGTGACTCTTCTCACCAGAAAACAACTCTTGCTCGTAGGACCAGAAACTGCATGGGATTCAACTCCATTTAGGACTGGGAAACAAACGCTAGCTCGCCTTACAAGAAACACACTTTGCTTTTGAGAAAAGAGCACTCTTCTACTCTACTGAGTTTCCTATGGGGTCCAAACAGTGAGCTTGCTCAGAACAAAAGAACTGTGCTTCCTTTCAAACACTGACAATATCTAGTTCAACTCTGCTTAGGAAACTGACAAGATCAGTAGCTCCTCTTCAGTCTGATACACTGTATTTGCTGGGAACAGATGCGAGTGCTATTTGCACTGTGTATGGCAATGGGAGCTCAATAGTTACTTTCCTTACCAGAAAACAACTCTTGCTCGTAGGAACAGAAAATGCATGTGATTCAACTCCATTTAGGACTGGGAAACAAGCGCTATCTTGCCTTACAAGAAACACACTCTGCTTTTGAGAAAAGAGCACTCTTCTACTCTACTGTGTTTCCTAGGTGGTCCAAACAGTGAGCTTGCTCAGAACAAAAGAAATGTGCTTCCTACACACACGGCCATATCTAGTTCAATTCTGCTTAGGAACCTGACAAGAACAGTAGATCCTCTTCAGTCCAATACACTGTACTTGCTGGGAAGAGACGCCAGTGCTATTTGTCCTGTGTATGGCAATGGCAGCGCAATAGTGACTCTTCTTACCATAAAACAACTCTTGCTCGTAGGACCAGAAACTGCATGTGATTCAACTCCATTTAGGACTGGGAAACAAACGCTAGCTCGCCTTACAAGAAACACACTCTGCTTTAGAGAAAAGAGCACTCTGCTACTCTACTGTGTTTCCTATGGGGTCCAAACAGTGAGCTTGCTCAGAACAAAAGAACTGTGCTTCCTACACGGGAAATATCTAGCTCAACTCTGCTTAGGAAACTGACAAGAACAGTAGCTCCTATTCAGTCCAATACACTATACTTGCTGGGAACAGATGCGAGAGCTATTTGCACTGTGTATGGCATTTGGAGCGCAATAGTGACTCTTCTTACTCGAAAACAACTCTTGCTCATAGGAACAAAAACTGCCTGTGACTCAACTCCATTTAGGACTGGGAAACAAACGCGAGCTCGCCTTACAAGAAACACACTCTGCTTTAGAGAAAAGAGCACTCCTCTACTCTACTGTGTTCCCTATGGGGTCCGAAAAGTGAGCATGCTCAGAACAAAAAAACTGTGCTTCCTACACACACGGCCATATCTAGTTCAAGTCTGATTAGGAACCTGACAAGAACAGTAGATCCTCTTTCGTCCAATACACTGTACTTGCTTGGAAAAGACGCCAGTGCTATTTGTCCTGTGTATGGCAATGGCAGCGCAATAGTGACTCTTCTTACCAGAAAACAACTCTTGCTTGTAGGACCAGAAACTCCATGTGATTCAACTCCATTTAGGACTGGGAAACAAACGCTAGCTCGCCTTACAAATAACTCACTCTGCTTTTGAGAAAAGAGCACTCTGCTACTCTACTGTGTTTCCTATGGTGTCAAAACAGTGAGCTTGCTCAGAACAAAAGAACTGTGCTTCCTAAACACGCGGGCCATATCTAGTTCAACTCTGCTTAGAAACTGACAAGAACAGTAGCTCCTCTTCAGTCCGATACACTGTACTTGCTGGGAAGAGACGCGAGTGCTATTTGCACTGTGTATGGCAATGGGAGCGCAATAGAGACTTTCCTTACCAAAAAACAACTCTTGCTCATAGGACCAGAAACTGCATGTGATTCAACTCCATATAGGACTGGGAAACAAATTCTAGCTCGCCTTACAAGAATCACAATCTGCTTTTGAGAAAAGAGCACTCTTCTACGCTACTGTGTTTCCTATAGGGCCAGAACAGTGAGCTTGCTCAGAACAAAAGAACTGTGCTTCCTACACACACGGCCATATCTAGTTCACCTCTGCTTAGGAAACTGACAAGAACAGTAGATCCTCTTCAGTCCAATACACTGTACATGCTGGGAACAGACGCGTGTGCTATTTGCCCTTTGTATGTCAATGGGAGCACAATAGTGACTCTTCTTACCAGAAAACAACTCTTGCTCGTAGGACCAGAAACTGCATGTGATTCATCTCCATTTAGGAGTGGGAAACAAACACTAACTCGACTTACAAGAAACACACTCTGATTTAGAGAAAAAAGCCCTCTTCTACTCTACTTTGTTTCCTATGGGTTCCGAACAGTGAGCTTGCTCAGAACAAAAAAACTGTGCTTCCTACACACACGGCCATATCTAGTTCAAGTCTGCTTAGGAACCTGACAAGAACAGTAGATCCTCTTCCATCCAGTACACTGTACTTGCTGGGAAAACACGCCAGTGTTATTTGTCCTGTGTATGGCAAAGGCAGCACAATAGTGACTCTTCTTACCAGAAAACAACTCTTGCTTGTAGGACCAGAAACTGCATGTGATTCAACTCCATTTAGGACTGGGAAACAAACTCTAGCTCGCCCTACAAGAAACACACTCTGCTTTGAGAAAAGAACACTCTTCTACTCTACTGTGTTTCCTATGGGGTCCAAACAGTGAACTTGCTTAGAACAAAAGAACTGTGCTTCCTACACACGGGGGACATATCACGTTCAACTCTGCTTAGGAAACTGACAAGAACAGTAGCTACTCTTCAGTCCAATACACTGTACTTGCTCGGAAGAGACGCGAGTGCTATTTGCACTGTGTATGGCAATTGGAGCACAATAGTGACTTGTCTTACCAGAAAACAACTCTTGCTCGTAGGACAAAAAACTGCATGTGATTCCACTCCATTTAGGACTGGGAAACAAACGCTAGCTCGCCTTAAAAGAAACACACTCTGCTTTAAAGAAAAGAGCACTCTTCTATTCTACTGTATTTCCTATGGGGTCCAAACAGTGAACTTGCTCAGAACAAAAGAACTGTGCTTCCTACACACACGGGCCATATCTAGTTCACCTCTGCTTAGGAAACTGACAAGAACAGTAGCTCCTCTACAGATCAATACACTGTACTTGCTCGGAACAGACGCGAGTGCAATTTGCACTGTGTATGGTAGTTGGAGCACAATAGTGACTCGTCTTACCAGAAAACAACTCTTGCTCGTAGGACAAAAAACTGCATGTGACTCAAGTCCATTTAGGACTGGGAAACAAACGCTAGCTCGCCTTCCAAAAACACACTCTGCTTTTGAGAAAAGAGCACTCTTCTACTCTACTGTGTTTCCTATGTGTTTCGAACAGTGAGCTTGCTCAGAACAAAAAAACTGTGCTTCCTACACACACGGCCATATCTAGTTCAAGTCTGCTTAGGAACCTGACAAGAACAGTAGCTCCTATTCAGTCCGATACACTGTACTTGCTGGGAACAGACGTGAGTGCTATTTGCACTGTATATGGCATTTGGAGCGCAACAGTGACTCTTCTTACCAGAAAACAACTCTTGCTCGTAATACCAAAAACGGCATGTGACTCAACTCCATTTAGGACTGGGAAACAAACACGAGCTCGCCTTACAAGAAACACACTCTGCTTTAGAGAAAAGAGCACTCTTCTACTCTACTGTGTTTCCTATGGGGTCCAAACAGTGAGCTTGCTCAGAACAGAAGAACTGTGCTTCCTACACACACGGATCATATCTAGTTCAGCTCTGCTTAGGAAACTGACAAGAACAGTAGCTCCTCTTCAGTCCAATACACTGTACTTGCTGGGAACAGACGCCAGTGCTATTTCTCCTGTGTAGGGCAATGGCAGCTCAATATTGACTCTTCTTACCAGAAAACAACTCTTGCTCGTAGGACCAGAAACTGCATGGGATTCAACTCCATTTAGGACTGGGAAACAAACGTTAGCTCGCCTTACAAGAAACACACTATGCTTTTGAGAAAAGAGCACTCTTCTACTCTACTGAGTTTCCTATGGGGTCCAAACAGTGAGCTTGCTCAGAACAAAAGAACTGTGCTTCCTACACACACCGACCATCTCTAGTTCAACTCTGCTTAGGAAACTGACAAGAACAGTAGCTCCTCTTCAGTCCGATACACTGTATTTGCTGGGAACAGACGTGAGTGCTATTTGCAATGTGTATGGCAATGGGAGCTCAATAGTTACTTTCCTTACCAGAAAACAACTCTTGCTCGTAGGACCAGAAACTGCATGGGATTCAACTCCATTTAGGAGTGGGAAACAAACGCTAGCTCGCCTTACAAGAAACACACTCTGCTTTTGAGAAAAGAGCAAAATTCAACTCTACTGTGTTTCCTATGGGGTCCGAACAGTGAGCTTGCTCAGAACAAAAGAACTGTGCTTCCTACACACACGGACCATATCTAGTTCAATTATGCTTAGGAACCTGACAAGAACACTAGATCCTCTTCAGTCCAATACACTGTACTTGCTGGGAACAGACGCCAGTGGAATTTGTCCTGTGTATGGCAATGGCAGCGCAATAGTGACTCTTCTTACCATAAAACAACTCTTGCTCATAGGACCAAAAACTGCCTGTGACTACTCCATTTAGGACTGGTAAACAAAGGCGAGCTCGCCTTACAAGAAACACACTCTGCTTTAGAGAAAAGAGCACTCTTCTACTCTACTGTGTTCCCTATGGGGTCCGAACAGTGAGCTTGCTCAGAACAAAAAACTGTGCTTCCTACAAACATGGCCATATCTAGTTCAAGTCTGATTAGGAACCTGACAAGAACAGTAGATCCTCTTCTGTCCAATACACTGTACTTGCTGGGAAGAGATGCCAGTGCTATTTGTCCTGTGTATGGCAATGGCAGCACAAGATTGACTCTTCTTACCAGAAAACAACTCTTGTTTTTAGGACCAGAAACTGCATGAGATTCAACTCCATTTAGGACTGGGAAACAAACGCTAGCTCGCCTTACAAGAAACACACTCTGCTCTAGAGAAAAGAGCACTCTTCTACTCTACTGTGTTTCCTATGGGGTCCAAACAGTGAGCTTGCTCAGAACAAAAGAACTGTGATTCCTACACATGCGGGACATATCTCGTTCAACTCTGCTTAGGAAACTGACAAGAACAGTAGCTCCTCTTCAGTCCAATACACTGTACTTGCTGGGAACAGACGCGAGTGCTATTTGCATTCTTTATGGCAATGGGAGCACAATAGTGACTTTCCTTACCAAAAAACAACTCTTGCTCGTAGGACCAGAAACTGCATGTGATTCAACTCCATATAGAACTGGGAAACAAACGCTAGCTCGCCTTACAAGAAATACACTCTGCTTTTGAGAAAAGAGCACTCTTCTACTCTACTGTGTTTCCTGTAGGGCCAGAACAGTGAGCTTGCTCAGAACAAAAGAACTGTGCTTCCTACACACACGGCCATATCTAGTTCAACTCTGCTTAGGAACCTGACAAGAACAGTAGATCCTCTTCAGTCCAATACACTGTACATGCTGGGAACAGACGCGTGTGCTATTTGCCCTGTGTATGGCAATGGGAGCACAATAGTTACTCTTCTTACCAGAACACAACTCTTGCTCATAGGACCAGAAAGTGCATGTGATTTAACTCCATTTAGGACTGTGAAACAAACACTAACTCGCCTTACAAGAAACACACTCAGAGTTAGAGAAAAAAGCACTCTTCTACTCTATTGTGTTTCATAAGAGGTCCGAACAGTGAACTTGCTCAGAACAAAAGAACTGTGCTCCCTACACACACGGCCATATCTAGTTCAATTCTGCTTAGGAACCTGACAAGAACAGTAGATCCTCTTCAGTCCAATACACTGTACTTCCTGGGAAGAGACTCCAGTACTATTTGTCCTGTGTATGGCAATGGCAGCGCAATATTGACTCTTCTTACCAGAAAACAACTCTTGCTCATAGGACCGGAACCTGCCTGTGATTGAACTCCATTTAGGACTAGGAAACAAACGCTAGCTCGCCTTACAAGAAACACACTCTGCTTTTGAGAAAAGAGCACTCTTCTACACTACTGTGTTTCCTATGAGGTCCGAACAGTGAGCTTGCTCAGAACAAAAAATCGAGCTTCCTACACACACCGCCACACCTAGTTCAATTCTGCTTAGGAACCTGACAAGAACAGTAGATCCTCTTCAGGCCAATACACTGAACTGCTGGGAACAGACAACAGTGCTATTTGTCCTGTGTATGGCAATGGCAGTGCAATAGTGACTCTTCTTACCATAAAACAACTCTTGCTCGTAGGACCAGAAACTGCATGTGAATCAACTCCATTTAGGACTGGGAAACAAACGCTAGCTCGCCTTACAAGAAACACACTCTGCTTTATTGAAAAGGGCACTCTTCTACTCTACTGTGTTTCCTATAGGGACAGAACAGTGGGCTTGCTCAGAACAAAAGAACTGTGCTTCCTACACACGGGCCATATCTAGTTCAAGTCTGCTTAGGAAACTGACAAGAACAGGAGCTCCTCTTCAGTCCGATATGCTGTACTTCCTGGGATCAGAAACGAGTGCTATTTGCACTGTATATGGCAATGGGAGCGCATTAGAGACTTTCCTTACCAGAAAACAACTCTTGCTCGTAGGACCAGAAACTGCATGTGATTCAACTCCATTTAGGACTGGGAAACAAACGCGAGCTCGCCTTACAAGAAACACACTCTGCTTTAGAGAAAAGAGCACTCTTCTACTCTACTGTGTTCCCTATGGGGTCCGAAAAGTGAGCTTGCTCAGAACAATAAAAATTGTGCTTCCTACACACACTGCCATATCTAGTTCAAGTCTGATTAGGAACCTGACAAGAACAGTAGATCCTCTTTCGTCCAATACACTGTACTTGCTTGGAAAAGACGCCAGTGCTATTTGTCCTGTGTATGGCAATGGCAGCGCAATAGTGACTCTTCTTACCAGAAAACAACTCTTGCATGTAGGACCAGAAACTCCATGTGATTCAACTCCATTTAGGACTGGGAAACAAACGCTAGCTCGCCTTACAAAAAACTCACTCTGCTTTTGAGAAAAGAGCACTCTGCTACTCTACTGTGTTTCCTATGGTGTCCAAACAGTGAGCTTGTACAGAACAAAAGAACTGTGCTTCCTAAACACGCGGGCCATATCTAGTTCAACTCTGCTTAGAAACTGACAAGAACAGTAGCTCCTCTTCAGTCCGATACACTGTACTTGCTGGGAAGAGACGCGAGTGCTATTTGCACTGTGTATGGCAATGGGAGCGCAATAGAGACTTTCCTTACCAAAAAACAACTCTTGCTCGTAGGACCAAAAACTGCATGTGATTCAACTCCATATAGGACTGGGAAACAAATTCTAGCTCGCCTTACAAGAAACACAATCTGCTTTTGAGAAAAGAGCACTCTTCTACTCTACTGTGTTTCCTATATGGCCAGACAGTGAGCTTGCTCAGAACAAAAGAACTGTGCTTCCTACACACACGGCCATATCTAGTTCAACTCTGCTTAGGAACCTGACAAGAACAGTAGATCCTCTTCAGTCCAATACACTGTACATGCTGGGAACAGACGCGTGTGCTATTTGCCCTTTGTATGTCAATGGGAGCACAATAGTGACTCTTCTTACCAGAAAACAACTCTTGCTCGTAGGACCAGAAACTGCATGTGATTCATCTCCATTTAGGAGTGAGAAACAAACACTAACTCTACTTACAAGAAACACACTCTGATTTAGAGAAAAAAGCACTCTTCTACTCTACTGTGTTTCCTATGGGTTCCGAACAGTGAGCTTGCTCAGAACAAAAAAACTGTGCTTCCTACACACACGGCCATATCTAGTTCAAGTCTGCTTAGGAACCTGACAAGAACAGTAGATCCTTTTCCATCCAGTACACTGTACTTGCTGGGAAAACACGCCAGTGTTATTTGTCCTGTGTATGGCAAAGGCAGCGCAATAGTGACTCTTCTTACCATAAAACAACTCTTGCTTGTAGGACCAGAAACTGCATGTGATTCAACTCCTTTTAGGACTGGGAAACAAACGCTAGCTCGCACTACAAGAAACACACTCTGCTTTGAGAAAAGAACACTCTTCTACTCTACTGTGTTTCCTATGGTGTCCAAACAGTGAGCTTGCTCAGAACAAAAGAACTGTGCTTCCTACACACGCGGGACATATCACGTTCAACTCTGCTTAGGAAACTGACAAGAACAGTAGCTACTCTTCATTCCAATACACTGTACTTGCTCGGAACAGACGCGAGTGCTATTTGCACTGTGTATGGCAATTGGAGCACAATAGTGACTTGTCTTACCAGAAAACAACTCTTGCTCGTAGGACAAAAAACTGCATGTGATTCCACTCCATTTAGGACTGGGAAACAAACGCTAGCTAGCCTTAAAAGAAACACACTCTGCTTTAAAGAAAAGAGCACTCTTCTACTCTACTGTGTTTCCTATGTGTTTCGAACAGTGAGCTTGCTCAGAACAAAAAAACTGTGCTTCCTACACACACGGCCATATCTAGTTCAAGTCTGCTTAGAAACCTGACAAGAACAGTAGCTCCTATTCAGTCCGATACACTGTACTTGCTGGGAACAGACGTGAGTGCTATTTGCACTGTATATGGCATTTGGAGCGCAACAGTGACTCTTCTTACCAGAAAACAACTCTTGCTCGTAGGACCAAAAACTGCATGTGACTCAACTCCATTTAGGACTGGGAAACAAACACGAGCTCACCTTACAAGAAACACACTCTGCTTTAGAGAAAAGAGCACTCTTCTACTCTACTGTGTTTCCTATGGGGTCCAAACAGTGAGCTTGCTCAGAACAGAAGAACTGGGCTTCCTACACACACAGATCATATCTAGTTCAGCTCTGCTTAGGAAACTGACAAGAACAGTAGCTCCTTTTCAGTCCAATACACTCTACTTGCTGGGAACAGACGCCAGTGCTATTTGTCCTGTGTAGGGCAATGGCAGCTCAATATTGACTCTTCTTACCAGAAAACAACTCTTGCTCTTAGGACCAGAAACTGCATGGGATTCAACTCCATTTAGGACTGGGAAACAAACGCTAGCTCGCCTTACAAGAAACACACTTTGCTTTTGAGAAAAGAGCACTCTTCTACTCTACTGAGTTTCCTATGGGGTCCAAACAGTGATCTTGCTCAGAACAAAAGAACTCTGCTTCCTTTCAAACACTGACCATATCTAGTTCAACTCTGCTTAGGAAACTGACAAGAACAGTAGCTCCTCTTCAGTCCAATACTCTGTACTTGCTCGGAACAGATGCGAGTGCTACTTGCACTGTGTATGGCAATTGGAGCACAATAGTGACTCGTCTTACCAGAAAACAACTCTTGCTCGTAGGACAAAAAACTGCATGTGATTCCACTCCATTTAGGACTGGGAAACAAACGCTAGCTCGTCTTAAAAGAAACACACTCTGCTTTAAAGAAAAGAGCACGCTTCTATTCTACTGTATTTCCTATGGGGTCCAAACAGTGAACTTGCTCAGAACAAAAGAACTGTGCTTCCTACACACACGGGCCATATCTAGTTCAACTCTCCTTAGGAAACTGACAAGAACAGTAGCTCCTCTTCAGTCCAATACACTGTACTTGCTCGGAACAGACGCGAGTGCTATTTGCACTGTGTATGGCAATTGGAGCGCAATAGTGACTCTTCTCACCAGAAAACAACTCTTGCTCGTAGGACCAGAAACTGCATGGGATTCAACTCCATTTAGGAGTGGGAAACAAACGCTAGCTCGCCTTACAAGAAACACACTTTGCTTTTGAGAAAAGAGCACTCTTCTACTCTACTGAGTTTCCTATGGGGTCCAAACAGTGAGCTTGCTCAGAACAAAAGAACTGTGCTTCCTTTCAAACACTGACAATATCTAGTTCAACTCTGCTTAGGAAACTGACAAGATCAGTAGCTCCTCTTCAGTCTGATACACTGTATTTGCTGGGAACAGATGCGAGTGCTATTTGCACTGTGTATGGCAATGGGAGCTCAATAGTTACTTTCCTTACCAGAAAACAACTCTTGCTCGTAGGAACAGAAAATGCATGTGATTCAACTCCATTTAGGACTGGGAAACAAGCGCTATCTTGCCTTACAAGAAACACACTCTGCTTTTGAGAAAAGAGCACTCTTCTACTCTACTGTGTTTCCTAGGTGGTCCAAACAGTGAGCTTGCTCAGAACAAAAGAAATGTGCTTCCTACACACACGGCCATATCTAGTTCAATTCTGCTTAGGAACCTGACAAGAACAGTAGATCCTCTTCAGTCCAATACACTGTACTTGCTGGGAAGAGACGCCAGTGCTATTTGTCCTGTGTATGGCAATGGCAGCGCAATAGTGACTCTTCTTACCATAAAACAACTCTTGCTCGTAGGACCAGAAACTGCATGTGATTCAACTCCATTTAGGACTGGGAAACAAACGCTAGCTCGCCTTACAAGAAACACACTCTGCTTTAGAGAAAAGAGCACTCTGCTACTCTACTGTGTTTCCTATGGGGTCCAAACAGTGAGCTTGCTCAGAACAAAAGAACTGTGCTTCCTACACGGGAAATATCTAGCTCAACTCTGCTTAGGAAACTGACAAGAACAGTAGCTCCTATTCAGTCCAATACACTATACTTGCTGGGAACAGATGCGAGAGCTATTTGCACTGTGTATGGCATTTGGAGCGCAATAGTGACTCTTCTTACTCGAAAACAACTCTTGCTCATAGGAACAAAAACTGCCTGTGACTCAACTCCATTTAGGACTGGGAAACAAACGCGAGCTCGCCTTACAAGAAACACACTCTGCTTTAGAGAAAAGAGCACTCCTCTACTCTACTGTGTTCCCTATGGGGTCCGAAAAGTGAGCATGCTCAGAACAAAAAAACTGTGCTTCCTACACACACGGCCATATCTAGTTCAAGTCTGATTAGGAACCTGACAAGAACAGTAGATCCTCTTTCGTCCAATACACTGTACTTGCTTGGAAAAGACGCCAGTGCTATTTGTCCTGTGTATGGCAATGGCAGCGCAATAGTGACTCTTCTTACCAGAAAACAACTCTTGCTTGTAGGACCAGAAACTCCATGTGATTCAACTCCATTTAGGACTGGGAAACAAACGCTAGCTCGCCTTACAAATAACTCACTCTGCTTTTGAGAAAAGAGCACTCTGCTACTCTACTGTGTTTCCTATGGTGTCAAAACAGTGAGCTTGCTCAGAACAAAAGAACTGTGCTTCCTAAACACGCGGGCCATATCTAGTTCAACTCTGCTTAGAAACTGACAAGAACAGTAGCTCCTCTTCAGTCCGATACACTGTACTTGCTGGGAAGAGACGCGAGTGCTATTTGCACTGTGTATGGCAATGGGAGCGCAATAGAGACTTTCCTTACCAAAAAACAACTCTTGCTCATAGGACCAGAAACTGCATGTGATTCAACTCCATATAGGACTGGGAAACAAATTCTAGCTCGCCTTACAAGAATCACAATCTGCTTTTGAGAAAAGAGCACTCTTCTACGCTACTGTGTTTCCTATAGGGCCAGAACAGTGAGCTTGCTCAGAACAAAAGAACTGTGCTTCCTACACACACGGCCATATCTAGTTCACCTCTGCTTAGGAAACTGACAAGAACAGTAGATCCTCTTCAGTCCAATACACTGTACATGCTGGGAACAGACGCGTGTGCTATTTGCCCTTTGTATGTCAATGGGAGCACAATAGTGACTCTTCTTACCAGAAAACAACTCTTGCTCGTAGGACCAGAAACTGCATGTGATTCATCTCCATTTAGGAGTGGGAAACAAACACTAACTCGACTTACAAGAAACACACTCTGATTTAGAGAAAAAAGCCCTCTTCTACTCTACTTTGTTTCCTATGGGTTCCGAACAGTGAGCTTGCTCAGAACAAAAAAACTGTGCTTCCTACACACACGGCCATATCTAGTTCAAGTCTGCTTAGGAACCTGACAAGAACAGTAGATCCTCTTCCATCCAGTACACTGTACTTGCTGGGAAAACACGCCAGTGTTATTTGTCCTGTGTATGGCAAAGGCAGCACAATAGTGACTCTTCTTACCAGAAAACAACTCTTGCTTGTAGGACCAGAAACTGCATGTGATTCAACTCCATTTAGGACTGGGAAACAAACTCTAGCTCGCCCTACAAGAAACACACTCTGCTTTGAGAAAAGAACACTCTTCTACTCTACTGTGTTTCCTATGGGGTCCAAACAGTGAACTTGCTTAGAACAAAAGAACTGTGCTTCCTACACACGGGGGACATATCACGTTCAACTCTGCTTAGGAAACTGACAAGAACAGTAGCTACTCTTCAGTCCAATACACTGTACTTGCTCGGAACAGACGCGAGTGCTATTTGCACTGTGTATGGCAATTGGAGCACAATAGTGACTTGTCTTACCAGAAAACAACTCTTGCTCGTAGGACAAAAAACTGCATGTGATTCCACTCCATTTAGGACTGGGAAACAAACGCTAGCTCGCCTTAAAAGAAACACACTCTGCTTTAAAGAAAAGAGCACTCTTCTATTCTACTGTATTTCCTATGGGGTCCAAACAGTGAACTTGCTCAGAACAAAAGAACTGTGCTTCCTACACACACGGGCCATATCTAGTTCACCTCTGCTTAGGAAACTGACAAGAACAGTAGCTCCTCTACAGATCAATACACTGTACTTGCTCGGAACAGACGCGAGTGCAATTTGCACTGTGTATGGTAGTTGGAGCACAATAGTGACTCGTCTTACCAGAAAACAACTCTTGCTCGTAGGACAAAAAACTGCATGTGACTCAAGTCCATTTAGGACTGGGAAACAAACGCTAGCTCGCCTTCCAAAAACACACTCTGCTTTTGAGAAAAGAGCACTCTTCTACTCTACTGTGTTTCCTATGTGTTTCGAACAGTGAGCTTGCTCAGAACAAAAAAACTGTGCTTCCTACACACACGGCCATATCTAGTTCAAGTCTGCTTAGGAACCTGACAAGAACAGTAGCTCCTATTCAGTCCGATACACTGTACTTGCTGGGAACAGACGTGAGTGCTATTTGCACTGTATATGGCATTTGGAGCGCAACAGTGACTCTTCTTACCAGAAAACAACTCTTGCTCGTAATACCAAAAACGGCATGTGACTCAACTCCATTTAGGACTGGGAAACAAACACGAGCTCGCCTTACAAGAAACACACTCTGCTTTAGAGAAAAGAGCACTCTTCTACTCTACTGTGTTTCCTATGGGGTCCAAACAGTGAGCTTGCTCAGAACAGAAGAACTGTGCTTCCTACACACACGGATCATATCTAGTTCAGCTCTGCTTAGGAAACTGACAAGAACAGTAGCTCCTCTTCAGTCCAATACACTGTACTTGCTGGGAACAGACGCCAGTGCTATTTCTCCTGTGTAGGGCAATGGCAGCTCAATATTGACTCTTCTTACCAGAAAACAACTCTTGCTCGTAGGACCAGAAACTGCATGGGATTCAACTCCATTTAGGACTGGGAAACAAACGTTAGCTCGCCTTACAAGAAACACACTATGCTTTTGAGAAAAGAGCACTCTTCTACTCTACTGAGTTTCCTATGGGGTCCAAACAGTGAGCTTGCTCAGAACAAAAGAACTGTGCTTCCTACACACACCGACCATCTCTAGTTCAACTCTGCTTAGGAAACTGACAAGAACAGTAGCTCCTCTTCAGTCCGATACACTGTATTTGCTGGGAACAGACGTGAGTGCTATTTGCAATGTGTATGGCAATGGGAGCTCAATAGTTACTTTCCTTACCAGAAAACAACTCTTGCTCGTAGGACCAGAAACTGCATGGGATTCAACTCCATTTAGGAGTGGGAAACAAACGCTAGCTCGCCTTACAAGAAACACACTCTGCTTTTGAGAAAAGAGCAAAATTCAACTCTACTGTGTTTCCTATGGGGTCCGAACAGTGAGCTTGCTCAGAACAAAAGAACTGTGCTTCCTACACACACGGACCATATCTAGTTCAATTATGCTTAGGAACCTGACAAGAACACTAGATCCTCTTCAGTCCAATACACTGTACTTGCTGGGAACAGACGCCAGTGGAATTTGTCCTGTGTATGGCAATGGCAGCATAATAATGACTCTTCTTACCATAAAACAACTCTTGCTCATAGGACCAAAAACTGCCTGTGACTACTCCATTTAGGACTGGTAAACAAAGGCGAGCTCGCCTTACAAGAAACACACTCTGCTTTAGAGAAAAGAGCACTCTTCTACTCTACTGTGTTCCCTATGGGGTCCGAACAGTGAGCTTGCTCAGAACAAAAAACTGTGCTTCCTACAAACATGGCCATATCTAGTTCAAGTCTGATTAGGAACCTGACAAGAACAGTAGATCCTCTTCTGTCCAATACACTGTACTTGCTGGGAAGAGATGCCAGTGCTATTTGTCCTGTGTATGGCAATGGCAGCACAAGATTGACTCTTCTTACCAGAAAACAACTCTTGTTTTTAGGACCAGAAACTGCATGAGATTCAACTCCATTTAGGACTGGGAAACAAACGCTAGCTCGCCTTACAAGAAACACACTCTGCTCTAGAGAAAAGAGCACTCTTCTACTCTACTGTGTTTCCTATGGGGTCCAAACAGTGAGCTTGCTCAGAACAAAAGAACTGTGATTCCTACACATGCGGGACATATCTCGTTCAACTCTGCTTAGGAAACTGACAAGAACAGTAGCTCCTCTTCAGTCCAATACACTGTACTTGCTGGGAACAGACGCGAGTGCTATTTGCATTCTTTATGGCAATGGGAGCACAATAGTGACTTTCCTTACCAAAAAACAACTCTTGCTCGTAGGACCAGAAACTGCATGTGATTCAACTCCATATAGAACTGGGAAACAAACGCTAGCTCGCCTTACAAGAAATACACTCTGCTTTTGAGAAAAGAGCACTCTTCTACTCTACTGTGTTTCCTGTAGGGCCAGAACAGTGAGCTTGCTCAGAACAAAAGAACTGTGCTTCCTACACACACGGCCATATCTAGTTCAACTCTGCTTAGGAACCTGACAAGAACAGTAGATCCTCTTCAGTCCAATACACTGTACATGCTGGGAACAGACGCGTGTGCTATTTGCCCTGTGTATGGCAATGGGAGCACAATAGTTACTCTTCTTACCAGAACACAACTCTTGCTCATAGGACCAGAAAGTGCATGTGATTCAACTCCATTTAGGACTGTGAAACAAACACTAACTCGCCTTACAAGAAACACACTCAGAGTTAGAGAAAAAAGCACTCTTCTACTCTATTGTGTTTCATAAGAGGTCCGAACAGTGAACTTGCTCAGAACAAAAGAACTGTGCTCCCTACACACACGGCCATATCTAGTTCAATTCTGCTTAGGAACCTGACAAGAACAGTAGATCCTCTTCAGTCCAATACACTGTACTTCCTGGGAAGAGACTCCAGTACTATTTGTCCTGTGTATGGCAATGGCAGCGCAATATTGACTCTTCTTACCAGAAAACAACTCTTGCTCATAGGACCGGAACCTGCCTGTGATTGAACTCCATTTAGGACTAGGAAACAAACGCTAGCTCGCCTTACAAGAAACACACTCTGCTTTTGAGAAAAGAGCACTCTTCTACACTACTGTGTTTCCTATGAGGTCCGAACAGTGAGCTTGCTCAGAACAAAAAATCGAGCTTCCTACACACACCGCCACACCTAGTTCAATTCTGCTTAGGAACCTGACAAGAACAGTAGATCCTCTTCAGGCCAATACACTGAACTGCTGGGAACAGACAACAGTGCTATTTGTCCTGTGTATGGCAATGGCAGTGCAATAGTGACTCTTCTTACCATAAAACAACTCTTGCTCGTAGGACCAGAAACTGCATGTGAATCAACTCCATTTAGGACTGGGAAACAAACGCTAGCTCGCCTTACAAGAAACACACTCTGCTTTATTGAAAAGGGCACTCTTCTACTCTACTGTGTTTCCTATAGGGACAGAACAGTGGGCTTGCTCAGAACAAAAGAACTGTGCTTCCTACACACGGGCCATATCTAGTTCAAGTCTGCTTAGGAAACTGACAAGAACAGGAGCTCCTCTTCAGTCCGATATGCTGTACTTCCTGGGATCAGAAACGAGTGCTATTTGCACTGTATATGGCAATGGGAGCGCAATAGAGACTTTCCTTACCAGAAAACAACTCTTGCTCGTAGGACCAGAAACTGCATGTGATTCAACTCCATTTAGGACTGGGAAACAAACGCGAGCTCGCCTTACAAGAAACACACTCTGCTTTAGAGAAAAGAGCACTCTTCTACTCTACTGTGTTCCCTATGGGGGTCCGAAAAGTGAGCTTGCTCAGAACAATAAAAATTGTGCTTCCTACACACACTGCCATATCTAGTTCAAGTCTGATTAGGAACCTGACAAGAACAGTAGATCCTCTTTCGTCCAATACACTGTACTTGCTTGGAAAAGACGCCAGTGCTATTTGTCCTGTGTATGGCAATGGCAGCGCAATAGTGACTCTTCTTACCAGAAAACAACTCTTGCATGTAGGACCAGAAACTCCATGTGATTCAACTCCATTTAGGACTGGGAAACAAACGCTAGCTCGCCTTACAAAAAACTCACTCTGCTTTTGAGAAAAGAGCACTCTGCTACTCTACTGTGTTTCCTATGGTGTCCAAACAGTGAGCTTGTACAGAACAAAAGAACTGTGCTTCCTAAACACGCGGGCCATATCTAGTTCAACTCTGCTTAGAAACTGACAAGAACAGTAGCTCCTCTTCAGTCCGATACACTGTACTTGCTGGGAAGAGACGCGAGTGCTATTTGCACTGTGTATGGCAATGGGAGCGCAATAGAGACTTTCCTTACCAAAAAACAACTCTTGCTCGTAGGACCAAAAACTGCATGTGATTCAACTCCATATAGGACTGGGAAACAAATTCTAGCTCGCCTTACAAGAAACACAATCTGCTTTTGAGAAAAGAGCACTCTTCTACTCTACTGTGTTTCCTATATGGCCAGACAGTGAGCTTGCTCAGAACAAAAGAACTG